>NC_034191.2:14227485-14394985 GCF_002021735.2 Oncorhynchus kisutch | reverse complement strand
GGCAAGGTCAACCACATTGATGGTGTCTTTATCCTTTTGGTATTCAGTATCAAGCGAAGAAAATAACTGATCTCCAAATTCACTGTCCATGTACTGTAGAACAAATTATTTTTGAAGCTGAAATGTCTCTTGCACAATTGTGCCATGCTCAGCCAGAGTAGCAGGGATTCCAGAAGGCAATGTTAGCTTTCAGATATCAGGGCCCTCCAATAGGACCCGTAGCCTGGCAGACATTTCTGTTCTATTGTAGCGAAAGTGATCCTGTCAAGAAAAAATGCATAAAAGTTATCAAATGAGTATGATGTCAAACATGGGTATCCCGTTAAATCGTTATCAAGTGCTGCTCACTAGATCTCATAATAATAAACATGCAAAACGAAGAATTTCTATTCTATAAAGAAACACTAAATTTAACATGAGCTCTATGAGCAATGCATTGTTTTTAAACCCATGTACCCATGTATAAATACACCACATTTAAAACTGTTAATTTTTAAAAGATTGTTACCTAATATTGCAGACAAATATGGTGCTTCAGGGTTACCATGCACTTTTGGCCAACAGCGTATGCTGTTAGTGGGTAGATGTCTGCCAATTCATTTTGCTCAATGACCTTAAGCTTCTGTGTGGATTTCATCTCAAATCCCCTACGGTGCTCATTATACCAAACATTCTGACACTTGGCAATAAAAGCAAGTTCACCATAAACAACAATCATTAGAAGTAGTTCATCAAAGTCTGGTAGACCTCCAGAGGATCCATAGGTTAGGATTATTCCAACTGAGTAGTTGGTACCATTGCAGGAAAGTGTGTTTAACATCTGAACAGAAGTCTCATCTGGAAAAGAACATTGTACCATTTATTTTAAGTCTTCCTTTGACACTTCCAAAGCAATAGTGGACAGCTCAGTGGCAGATAGGGCAAGCTTGACAAGAGTGGTGCCATGCAGATGGTACGCAAGCATTAGTTGATGCTTAACTGCAAGAGACAGCAAAATGTTTCCAAAGCTGTTGGTCTGTCGACAATCTGCTTAAAAAAGCTGTGTTTAGCTGCAAAGCGCTTAGTCCACAAAGCTATAAGAGGTCCACATGCCTTTATCGGCTGTGGGTTGTGTTCAATGAAATGTTGTTTCAGGATAACACTATCCTGAGGAAAAACCTCTAAGAATCTATGCCTGTGCTCGGATATCTTGCTGTCAAGGTACCAAATTGATTCTTCTGTGTGAATTGGCGAAACTACAAGTTCAACAATATCTTTGAGGTCCATAAGAATTTCCCATGACGGTTTACCTACAGGTATTTTAGTTCCTATAATGAATGGAAGCAGACGCAGTAGGGACCAGTTTTCATGAGCATTTCCTCCAATACTTATTTTCCTTGGTTCCAGAAGCAGGATTCCCTCAAAAAAGTAATGCAGCACATCTGGTGGATAGCCAGACAGCACGTCAAAATGTTTAGGTCTTCCAGTCAAAGCACACTACTTTTTCACACCATAGCAATGTATTAAGGTGGGATTTTCCAAAACTGTCTATATCTGTTCAGAATGTTGCTGCTTTGTTCTGGGTTGGAATGCCCCAGTTCTCACTTCTTTAATCTGGATCTCAGATTTCTCAGCCAAACAGAACCTGCAGACATGCATTGCACAAAAACATTCTACAAATCCACCAATAGAGTGGGCTCCAAAATGATCTGCCGCCACACAAAAAACAGTGCCCTTCAGTATCTTTCCCAGCACAGGAATAAAAAGTCCTCCTCCAATTGTGCAAGATCTTTTTAAAGTGTCTCTGGCTCCTTCCCATATCCATATGTTTCAACATCAACAGCCTTGCAGAGAACAGCTAAGTAAGTAGACTTGAGTGTAGACCTAAACTGTAATGGGACATTTGCCAACACCCAATAGACTCCTGTGATTTTGTGCTTTTTGCAGGATGTTCCAAGGTGATTGCACAAAGTCATCAACATCGAGAAGTAAAGATAGGGTTAATTAATCTCCTGATAAACAGTAATTTTCTTTGAAATGTGTGCCATCATAAAAAGACTTGTATCAAGAAAAACTAGTAGGCCTTATTTTTAAAGCTTTCTCCTTAATGTCCTTGTTGATAAATACTTGTAACAGTGACATCAGAATAGGAACATAGTGTAAGCTTCTTCTTTTCTTTGCATCAAGTATATCATCTACCGGCTCCATCACAGAAACGTTTTCTTAAAAAACTGCTTCATCTTGTATGGTGTGGCGAGGGCTCCATCCGGCCCTAAAACTGTGCTCATGGGATTTGTCTCACAGACATCTTGAACAAAATCTGAGATGATGTAATTGTCATTAACACAGTCATGTTTCCTTAAACATGAATTAACAATGTATTTTATGACTGGACCTGACACAGACCACGATATGAACTGCAGCTCCTCTACTACCTCATTTATACACTTGCTTGACACGTTGTAAATACTTTCAAATTTGAGCAAAAGGTGACCTATTTTTTTCTCAATGTCATTTTGCAATTCTGATTCTTCTAAAGTTTCCTCCTCTTCATGGACTTGTGTATTTGAATGGTCAATATGTTTTTGTACGACTTTAATGAGGATTGGGTTTTCGACTCCTATGAGATGCAAAGTTTCAACATATTTTTTATAAATCTGCACTTGTCAAATACTGCATCATAGCCTAAGTCCGTTATGGGACCATCTCTCATCACTGTCAAACACTCCCTAAAAAGCTTCTGCGAGCAAGCCTTTCTAATCGACCTGGCCCGGGTATCCTGAAAGGATATTAACTCTATTGGTGGATTCCCGTCAGTAGAGGATGCCTGGTTGTTCTTTAAAAGTGCTTTCCTCATCATCTTAAATAAGCATGCCCCTTTCAAAAATTGTTGAACTAAGAACAGGTATAGCCATTGGTTCACTCCAAACTTGACTGCCCTTGACCAGCACAAAAAACCCTGTGGCGTATTGCACTAGCATCGAATAGTCCCCGCAATATGCAACTTTTCAGGGAAGTCAGGAACGAATAAACACAGTAAGTTAGGAAAGCAAAGGCTAGCTTTTTCAAACAGAAATTTGCATCCTGCTGCACTAATTCCAAAACGTTTTGGGACACTGTAATGTCCATGGAGAATAATAGTACCTCCTCCCAGCTGCCCACTGCACTGAGACTAGGAAACACTGTTACCACTGATAAATCCACGATAATCGATAATTTCAATAAGCCTTTCTCTACGGTTGGCCATGCTTTCCACCTGGCTACCCCAACTCCGGCCAGCAGCTCTCCACCCCCCCCCCCACTTCTCATTCACCCGAATCCAGACAGCTGATGTTCTGAAAGAGCTTCAATACCTGGACCCCTACAAATCAGCTGGGCTAGACAATCTGTACCCTCTCTTCCTAAAAGTATCTGCCGCCATTGTTGAAACCTCTATTCCTAGTCTGTTCAACCTCTCTTTTGTATTGTCTGAGATTCCTAAAGGTTGGAAAGCGGCCGCGGTCATCCCCCTCTTCAAAGGGGGACACTCGAGACCAAAACTGTTACAGACCTATATCCATCCTGCCCTGCCTTTCTAAAGTCTTTGAAAGCCATGTGAACAAACAGATCACCGACCATTTCGAATCCCACCTTCTCCGCTATGCAATCTGGTTTTCCGAGCTGGTCATGGGTGCACCTCAGCCACGCTCAAGGTCCTAAACGATATCGTAACCGCCAGCGATAAAAGACAGTACTCTGTAGCCTTCTTTATCGACCTGGCCAAGGCTTTCGACTCTGTCAATCACCATATTCTTATCAGCCTTACTCAGCAGCCTTGGTTTCTCTAATGACTGCCTCGCTTGGTCTACTAACTACTTCTCTGATAGAGTTCAGTGTGTCAAATCGGAGGGCCTGTTGTCCGGACCTCTGGCAGTCTCTATGGGGGTGCCACAGGGTTCAATTCTCGGGCCGACTCTTTTCTCTGTATATATCAATGATGTCGCTCTTGCTGCGGGTGATTCTTTGATCCACCTCTACGCAGACGACACCATTCTGTATACTTCTGGCCCTTCTTTGGACACTGTGTTAACAAACCTACAAACGAGCTTCAACACCATACAACACTCCTTCCGTGGCCTCCAACTGCTCTTAAATGCTAGTAAAACTAAATGCATATTCTTCAACCGATCGCTGTCCGCACCCACCTGCCCGCCCGTCCAGCATCACTACTCTGGACAGTTCTGACTTAAAATATGTGGACAACTATAAATACCTAGGTGTCTGGCTAGACTGTAAACTTTCCTTCCAGACTCACATTAAGCATCTCCAATCCAAAGTTAAATCTTGAATCAGCTTCCTATTTCGCACAAGGCCTCCTTCACTCATGTTGTAAACTTACCCTCATAAAACTGACTATCCTACCAATCCTCGACTTCGGCGATGTCATTTACAAATTAGCCTTCAACACTCTGCAAATTGGATGCAGTCTATCACAGTGCCATCCCTTTTGTCACCAAAGCTCCATATACTACCCACCACTGCGACCTGTATGCTCTCGTTGGCTGGTCCTCGTTACATATTCGTCGCCAGATCCACTGGCTCCAGGTCATCTGTAAGTCTTTGCTAGGTATAGCTCTGCCTTATCTCAGCTCACTGGTAACCATAGCAACACCCACCCATAGCACGCACTCCAGCAGGTATATTTCACTGGTCATCCCCAAAGCCAACACCTACTTTAGCCGCCTTTCTTTCCAGTTCTCTGCTGCCAATGACTGGAACGAATTGCAAAAATCCCTGATGTTGGAAACTTGTATCTCCCTCACTAACTTTAAGCGTCAGCTGTCAGAGCAGCTTACCGATCGCTGCAGCTGTACATAGCCAATCTGTAAATAGCCCATCCAACCAACTACCTACCTCATCCCCATATTTGTTTTTCTGCTCTTTTGCACACCAGTATTTCTACTTGTACACCCTCATCTGAACATATATCACTCCAGTGTAAATTGATCAATTGCAATTACTTCGCTACCATTGGCCTGTTTATTGCCTTACCTCCTTACTTCATTTGCACACACTGTATACACATTTTTCTATTGTGTTATTGACAGTACGTTTGTTTATCTCATGTGTAACTCTGTGTTGTTGTGTTTTTATTTTTTTAGTTATTTCACCTTTATTTAACCAGGTAGGCTAGTTGAGAACAAGTTCTCATTTGCAACTGCGACCTGGCCAAGATAAAGCACTGCTTTGCTTTGTCTTGGCCAGGTCGCAATTGTAAATGACAACATGTTCTCAACTGGCCTACCTGGTTAAATAAAGGTGATTTTTTTTTTTTACGTACACATCACATATTACTTACACATCTCATTGTAACGTCTGTATCCAACTCACGCTCTCAAACACATAGATCCCCTGAATGCAGCTCACTCTCCAGATTACAATCACCTGAATTCTGATCACCTGTTCACACACCTGTATGTCAGCATCACACACTATTTAGTTCAGTTCTTTACACCCCATCATTGTGAGGTATTGTTTGTTTTGTGACACACTTCGATTCAGAGCTCTGTTTTTCCCGTAATTTACTCCTCCCGTGTATGATAGTTTTCGCCAGCCTCACTAGTGACGCCTTATGCCTATTCTCTGCCTGTACTTTAGCCTGTCAGATTTCCTGTTATCAACCTATTGCCTGATCTCCTGGATGACGTTGCTAGCCTTTTCCTTGCCTGTAATGTTGCCTTTTTGGACCCCTGTGTATGACCTTCTGCCTGCCCCTGGAACCAGCTACCTGCCTCCTGCTGTGGTTCTTTACAATAAACACCTGCTGCACCTGCGCTTGAAACCAGCTCTCTGTCTCCCATCATGTTCATTACACCCATATGCTATCTCATTCTAAAATAAGGAAGACACACGTTGTCAATACCTGCCTGGGCGAAAATGCCCTTGTTAGCAAATCCTTGTTCTTTTTTCCCATTTTATTTTCCGGAATTCCGTGTTAACTTTTTGTTGCCTAAAGTGTTCAATCCATTTTGTTGATTTAAAAATACAGTATATATCTAATACCTATTATTCACACTAATGTTGGGTTACTGTAATAAAAATATCCAGTGTATCCTGTCCGAGGGGTACCGTGTATTCTGTTTACATTTCGGGACTATGTCTGAGTTTCCACACTGCGGAAATCATAGGGCCCTACAAGCCCTAATGTGAGCTACAATGAAAACACACAGACATTTGAATAAATGTACATACCTTGTCAATGTATTCTGGAAAATATGGTCTTCCAGTACTCAGGAACGTCTGAATACGTAAATACCTATACCTAAAGAAGAGGAGTTGTATTAAAATCTATGACAAAGTCACGAAAATTAAACTCTAATGACTTCAGCTTTAGATAGCTAGCTTGCTAAAAAAACAGAAACACCGCAATCCTAGCTGACTTGGAAGAGCTGCTTGTTATCTATCTTACTAGCCAGCCCAGTTATTTCATTTAGCTAGTTTGGCTGTATGATTATTGACTAGATAACTACTGCACAAGGTTAACGCTTGCAGTGCTGCCTTGAACATGTTGTGAATACGTGAACAACAAGAAGGTTTCTGCAAGAACAGGTGTAGCTAGATAGCTAGGTGTAGTTCGCTAGCTATCTACGTATTGTTTGTTCCTGTCTCTGCCTGGCTAGCTTGCCTAGCTGACAAACATTAAATTGCAGGGGCACATGTGTTCAGTTGTACAGTAATGTTTGCTGACGATTTTTTGGTAAGCTAATACGTTACATAGCTATTTCGGTTAATACAAAACGTACACAAAAACGACCAAGGTTAGAAACAGCGTGGAGGCGAATAAATGCACTGCTAACTTACTAGCTAGTAGCATGCCCACCACTAGCTAACTATAAAAATAAGTGTAGAGAGATCCAAACTACATTCCAAGTTATAATTTGGTCCTTACCTGCCGCATGGCCATTCCAGAGGAGAAAGATCAAGACAACGTCCATTGAAGTGTTCCAAGCACAATACGTTCAGAACAAGATGTAGCATGTCAGTCCAACATAATAATGATCTTTTAATATCATATTTTTACATTGTTGGTTGTTACCTAAAAATATTTGTTCAAATTTATCAGCATATTACCTTGGATTTTTATTTGCAAATGGCAGTCTTTTTCAACACATATAAATGAGGTACTATCTTAAAAAATGTAAATAAAACCAAAAAACAATTATTTTAAGTAATTATTTTTTACAGTGTATGATGAAACTGGTTCTCATGAGGACCACCACAGGAATGGAAGACCCAGAGTTATCTCTGCTGCAGAGGATAAGTTAGCAGACTCAGATTTCAGGCCAAATAAATGCTTCACAGAGTTCAAATAACAGACACATCTCAACATCAACTGTTCAGAGCAGACATTGTGAATCTGGCCTTCATGGTCGAATTGCTGGAAAGAAACCACTACTAAAGGACCAATAATAAGAAAAGACTTGCTTGGGCCAAGAAACACGAGCAATGGACATTAGACTGGTGGCAATCTGTCATTTGGTCTGATGATTCCTAATTTGAGATTTTTGGATCCAATCACCATTTCTTCGTGAAATGCAGAGTAGGTGAAGATGATGGTTCCCACCGTGAAGCATGGAGGAAGGGGTGTAGTGGTTCTTTGCTGGTGACACTGTCTGGGATTTATTTAGAATTCAAGGCACACTTAACAAGCATGGCTACCACAGCATTCTGCAGCGATACACCATCCCATCTGGTTTGCGCTTAGTGGGACTATAATTTCTTCTCAACAGGACAATGACCCAAAACACACCTCCAGGCTGTGTAAGGGCTATTTGACCAAGGAGAGTGATGGAGTGATGCATCAGATGACCTGAGCTCCACAATCACCCGACCTCAACCCAATTGAGATGGTATGAGTTGAGTTGGATCGCAGAGTGAAGGAAAAGCAGCCAACAAGTGCTCAGCATATGTGGGTTGAGAGCTGGTTGAGAGAATGCCAAGAGAATCTAAAATCTATTTTCATTTGTTTAACACTTTTTTGGTTAATACATGGCTCCTGAGTGGCACAGTGGTCTAAGGCACTGCATCTCAGTGCTAGAGGCGTCACTACAGACCCTGGTTCAATTCCAGGCTGTATCACAACTGGCTGTGATTGCGAGTCCCATAGGGTGGCGCACAATTGACCCAGAGTCTTCTGGGTTAGGGTTTGGCCGGTGTAGGCCATCAATGTAAATAAGAATTTGTTCTTAACTGACTTGCCTAGTTACATTTTTAAAAAAGTGTTATTTCATATTTTTGATGTCTTCCGTTTCATTCTACAATGTAGAAAATAGTAAAAATAAAGAAAAACCCTTGAATGAGTAGGTGTGTCCAAACATTTGACTGGTACTGCATATGCAGTGTGTGTGTTTATCCAGGGTATATAATGCACTATCCTCGTAGTGTTTTCTGCAGTGTGTGTGTTTATCCAGGGTATATAATGCACTATCCTCGTAGTGTTTTCTGCAGTGTGTGTGTTTATCCAGGGTATATAATGCACTATCCTCGTAGTGTTTTCTGCAGTGTGTGTGTTTATCCAGGGTATATAATGCACTATCCTCGTAGTGTTTTCTGCAGTGTGTGTGTTTATCCAGGGTATATAATGCACTATCCTCGTAGTGTTTTCTGCAGTGTGTGTGTTTATCCAGGGTATATAATGCACTATCCTCGTAGTGTTTTCTGCAGTGTGTGTGTCTCGGGCCTCAGGCTGGGTGGATAGTCTGGCACATGGGCAGAGAAGAGGTCAAGGTCACCAAAGCGATTAGTGTTCGACATGAATTCCGCCCTGTCGCCCGCTACGGCTCTGCGATAGTAAATGGCTGGTACCGGCAGTTACCATTATCATGTGTTTATTATGGGGACAGAGTCGGTTCATATAGGAGAGGAGGCTGTGTGAACCAAACACACCCGTTGACTTTAGTGGTGTACTATTGTTGACATATACCATAGTCTAGTCTACTAGAACCAAGTCTACCTTAAATTATTGTTTTATCTCTATGACCTTGAGTAAATTATTTACAATGGTCAGTGTTCAGTTGATTATGACAAATTGGTCTAGTATACAAACACACAGAATATGTTCTGCTGGCATTGAACAATCAATCAATCAAATGTATTTATAAATCCCTTCTTACATCAGCCGATGTCACAAAGTGCTGTACAGAAACCCAGCCTAAAACCCCAAACAGCGAACAATGCAGGTGTGGCTAGGAAAAACTCCCTAGAAAGGCTGAAACCTAGAGAGGAACCAGGCTCTGAGGGGAGGCCAGTCCTCTTCTGGCTGTGCCGGGTGGTGATTATAACAGAACATGGCCAAGATGCTCAAACGTTCATAGATGACCAGCAGGGTCAGATAGTAATAATCACAATGTGGGTCAACTGGCATATGCGTGTTTTCAGGATCAAATCACATGCAAACACTAGGCCTATTTGATTTGTAGGTTATGGTTTTGCTTTCTCCTGAAGTTACTTGTATTTCTGACTCTAGTGTCTCCTCCGTCAATATCTGCGCCAAACAGCAGCCTAGCCCTAAGCTAAAGTATCTCTTTCACAGTGATGGTAAGGAAGGGGGCAGGGTTTAGTCTGATATTATATCTGATTGGCTGTGGCGGATGGAGGTAGAATAGTGATGCTGTAGAGCTCGAGCGGAGTGGGCAGATAGAACTCCACGAGGTAGCGGCTCGAGCTGATGTTTGACTGCAAGCTGACTCCGCAAGCATCTCTCTGTATCTCCCGATCCTCCTCAGGCCCGCACCTGGACACACCGTTTCCTGCCCTCTGGAGAGGAGAGGAATACAGCCAACTGCAGGGATGAGAGGGTGAAGGAATGAAAGCATGAATAGTCCACAGAGAGAGAGAGTCGGAAAGCCGTGAATCCACAGTGGATGTGATAGTGGAGAGGTGCGCAGCAGACAATACTTCAACTGGGATTTCAAAGAGAAAACTAAAAGGACAACGGTTAAAACCGTTAGACATGAGATTCAGCTGGTGAATATAGACCCTCTCTCTGGTCGTCGCGAGAGCATCTTGGTTTGGGTAATACATTTGTTCTCTAGCTCGTGTCGCTCACGCTCTTGACCGGTGCGCGCCTCCCCATCTTTCCCACGCGAGTGAATCTGATGAGTTCGGGTGGCGGTGTGTTGTTTCGCCGCAGCACGCGTACGCGCCCAGACTTTTCGCGCTTAGCAGCAGCAGCATGTCCTCGCGAAAGATCTCTTCGGAGTCGTTCAGCTCGATGGGCTCGGAGTGCCTGGAGAGCCCCGGAGATGATGGCGACTCCTGCCCCTTTTCACGCATCTGGAACGGCAAGAGCCCGGTGGAGAAGCTCGCGTGCCCGTTCGAGGACGCACCGGGACCCAAACGGGCGAACAGACGGAAGCGCGTGAACCTGGACTCGCTTGGGGAGAGCTTGAGGAGGTTAACGTCGCCCACGGTAGGATACATTTACAAAAAACACATATAGAGAGATTTTCTCCAGTATTTCTCTCCCCTCTGCATGCGTCACCTGCGTGGTTACAAAATGACCAGCACGCTAGAGATGACTGTTAGAATACAGAGAGAGCGGGATAGAGAGAGACGAATGGGTAGTAGATTAGGCCTATTCTATATCACTCCTTACTGGGTGATGAGGTTATTCTGGGTGAGATTTGATGAGACTGTATCTGTTTACCTAGTGTATCCTCCTCTCCTCCACCTGCACTGAAGTGAAAGAAGTGGACAGGTTAAATAAAATACCTGGTTGGGAGGCCTTCAGTTTACAGCATCATTAACCTGTGTTTTCAGAACACTGTACAATAAGGCACAGAAACTAGGAAAAACATAGAGATTAGAGATGCACTTGATAATGATGATGATGATGATGATGGTGATAAAGATATCCTGGTCAGCATTGTATATGCTGTTTTTAATTTCCTTGGACTTAGGGAAGTGTTTAGCTTGCTACTCCCTGGTCAAAAGCAGAGATGCCCCCCACTCTCCTGGCCAAAAGCAGAGATGCCCCCCACTCTCCTGGCCAAAAGCAGAGATGCCCCCCACTCTCCTGGCCAAAAGCAGAGATGCCCCCCACTCTCCTGGCCAAAAGCAGAGATGCCCCCCACTCTCCTGGCCAAAAGCAGAGATGCCCCCCACTCTCCTGGTCAAAAGCAGAGATGCCCCCCACTCTCCTGGTCAAAAGCAGAGATGCCCCCCACTCTCCTGGCCAAAAGCAGAGATGCCCCCCACTCTCCTGGCCAAAAGCAGAGATGCCCCCCACTCTCCTGGCCAAAAGCAGAGATGCCCCCCACTCTCCTGGCCAAAAGCAGAGATGCCCCCTCTCTCCTGGCCAAAAGCAGAGATGCCCCCCACTCTCCTGGCCAAAAGCAGAGATGCCCCCCCACTCTCCTGGCCAAAAGCAGAGACCCCCCCACTCTCCTGGCCAAAAGCAGAGATACCCCCCACTCTCCTGGTCAAAAGCAGAGATGCCCCCCACTCTCCTGGTCAAAAGCAGAGATGCCCCCCACTCTCCTGGCCAAAAGCAGAGATGCCCCCCACTCTCCTGGCCAAAAGCAGAGACCCCCCCACTCTCCTGGCCAAAAGCAGAGATGCCCCCCACTCTCCTGGCCAAAAGCAGAGATGCCCCCCACTCTCCTGGCCAAAAGCAGAGATGCCCCCCACTCTCCTGGCCAAAAGCAGAGATGCCCCCCACTCTCCTGGCCAAAAGCAGAGACCCCCCCACTCTCCTGGCCAAAAGCAGAGATGCCCCCCACTCTCCTGGCCAAAAGCAGAGACCCCCCCCCCACACACACACACAGACACAGACTGCAATCATGGTGACCCAATCGTACAAGAGCAAAGCAACGAGTGAACCCCTCTTAGCAACCAGTCAACCATGACCCGGAGAACAGAACATGTACTTGGTGTTCACTTCATGTCCTGATACTGTCAACCAGGCCAGTCACAGTGACCCAGAACAGAGGACACACACAGCATCTTCACACACAAATGGACATATCCTCCTCCTGTCACCACACATAAACACACACATAAACACACACATAAACACACACATAAACACAAACATAAACACACACATAAACAAACACACACAAACATAAACACATACATAAACACACACATAAACACACACATAAACACAAACATAAACACACACATAAACAAACACACACATAAACACACACATAAACACACACATAAACACATACATAAACACACACATAAACACAAACATAAACACAAACATAAACACACACATAAACACACACATAAACACATACATAAACACACACATAAACACAAACATAAACAAACACATAAACACATACATAAACACATACATAAACACAAACATAAACACACACATAAACACATACATAAACACATACATAAACACATACATAAAGATATGCAGGGAGGTGGTAGTTAGTGGTGTGAGCCATAACTGTTCTACAGTAGTGTAGTTCATCAACTTCCAAGACTGTGTGTGTACTGTGGGACATGTGACATGTGACTAATTAAAGCCGTACACAGACACAGTCACATACAAACATACTGCCTTAGAGGAGAGAGAAAGAGGAGGCAGGAGAACTGCTTGAGAAGAGAGACAGAGGGCAGAGGAAGGATACAGATGATGGAGGGAGAGGAGAGAGGAAAGGAGGGCAGAGGAAGGATACAGATGATGGAGGGAGAGGAGAGAGGAAAGGAGGGCAGAGGAAGGATACAGATGATGGAGGGAGAGGAGAGAGGAAAGGAGGGCAGAGGAAGGATACAGATGATGGAGGGAGAGGAGAGAGGAAAGGAGGGCAGAGGGAGGATACAGATGATGGAGGGAGAGGAAAGAGGAAAGGAGGGCAGAGGGAGGATACAGATGATGGAGGGAGAGGAGAGAGGAAAGGAGGGCAGAGAGAGGATACAGATGATGGAGGGAGAGGAAAGAGGAAAGGAGGGCAGAGGGAGGATACAGATGATGGAGGGAGAGGAGAGAGGAAAGGAGGGCAGAGGAAGGATACAGATGATGGAGGGAGAGGAGAGAGGAAAGGAGGGCAGAGGAAGGATACAGATGATGGAGGGAGAGGAGAGAGGAAAGGAGGGCAGAGGGAGGATACAGATGATGGAGGGAGAGGAGAGAGGAAAGGGGGGCAGAGGAAGGATACAGATGATGGAGGGAGAGGAGAGAGGAAAGGGAGGCAGAGGAAGGATACAGATGATGGAGGGAGAGGAGAGAGGAAAGGAGGGCAGAGGGAGGATACAGATGATGGAGGGAGAGGAGAGAGGAAAGGAGGGCAGAGGGAGGATACAGATGATGGAGGGAGAGGAGAGAGGAAAGAAGAGAGAGAGATGCTGAGAAATTAAAACTAATGGCGCAAATTAATTGACACTTTTTTCATTTTGTGTGTGTGTGTGCGTGTATGTGTGTGTGTTTGTAGGGATCAGCCAGCTGATCCATTGTGTTAACAAGCCAACCCGCCTTTCATAGCATATGGATGTGTGTGTGTTTGTATGGATTCATTTACAAGTCTTTGTGATGTGAATGTTTGCTTGTCTGTGTCGGTGAATTTTGATAAAAGATGTGCGCTTGTCATTTTGTTTACTGGTTTGCTGCTGGTAATGTGTGGAGAGAGTAAGTGTGTGTGTCGATGTGAATGAATGGTTAAGACAAGGATACTCTCATAGGACACAAACACACTATTCCTGTATATATAACGTTGGATGATCCAGGTGCTGATGTCCTGTACACCAGGACCCGGATACACTGTGACTGAATATATCAAATCAAATCAAATCAAAGTATATTTGTCACGTGTGTCAAAAACAACCTTACAGTCAAATGCTTACTTACAGGCTCTAACCAATAGTGCAAAAAAAAGGTATTAGGTGAACAATGGGTAAGTAAGAAATAAAACAACAGTAAAAAGACAGTGAAAAAGCAGTAGCGTAGGATGACCCCAGATGCTGGTGTCCTGTACAGCAGGTTTCAGCAGAGGCCGTAGGATGACCCCAGATGCTGGTGTCCTGTACAGCAGGTTTCAGCAGAGGCCGTAGGATGACCCCAGATGCTGGTGTCCTGTACAGCAGGTTTCAGCAGAGGCCGTAGGATGACCCCAGATGCTGGTGTCCTGTACAGCAGGTTTCAGCAGAGGCCGTAGGATGACCCCAGATGCTGGTGTCCTGTACAGCAGGTTTCAGCAGAGGCCGTAGGATGACCCCAGATGCTGGTGTCCTGTACAGCAGGTTTCAGCAGAGGCCGTAGGATGACCCCAGATGCTGGTGTCCTGTACAGCAGGTTTCAGCAGAGGCCGTAGGATGACCCCAGATGCTGGTGTCCTGTACAGCAGGTTTCAGCAGAGGCCGTAGGATGACCCCAGATGCTGGTGTCCTGTACAGCAGGTTTCAGCAGAGGCCGTAGGATGACCCCAGACTGACACAGTGTTCTTTTAGCGTTGCTACAGGATTGTATTAATGTTCATCATATTAACCACTCTCTCTTACACACAAACACACACGCATGTACGCGGGCACACACACACACACACACACACACACACTGTCTCAGTGAGAGCCCCACTGCAGAGGAATGTAGAGGTAAAACTGGATTTGGAATATTTAAAGCTTTCTGTATTTCTTTTTTTGTTGTTGATAGGAAATATTGTTTTTTTGTGTGCCAGTTATACATTACTGGACCGTTTGTAAAGCGTTGAGATGTCAGCTTTAAATGCAGGCTGTTGAAATTATCTGTTTTTATTTATGGGGCTCTGAGTTTTTAGTTATGACCAGGACAACAATGTTCTTATATTTGTCCCATTCCACACATGTACTAGTGTGTATTACAGTTGTTATCAATCACTTTGGCACTAATTTCAGAACCTTGTGGTCATTTTTCAAAACTCTACACACAAAACTCAAACCGGTCATCACTTGTAACACAGGCTGTCCAATGTTCAA
The DNA here is from genome assembly GCF_002021735.2 of Oncorhynchus kisutch. NCBI lineage: Eukaryota > Metazoa > Chordata > Actinopteri > Salmoniformes > Salmonidae > Oncorhynchus > Oncorhynchus kisutch. The sequence goes on along the minus strand of NC_034191.2, from coordinate 14,380,051 downwards.
AACATTGCATTGTGCATTCATATCTTTAAAGAAACCTTGCACTTGCAGAATCATCGGTTCAAATAACTCATTTATCATGAAATACCATCGGAACAGTCATTAAGATCACCCACACACACTATACCGATAGTTTCACTGTGTAGTTGTTCATACAATCATTAAATATTGTAGAACAAAATATGTGATACATGTTTCATTATGCTACTTCATGTAAATACATCACTGTAAAAGGACTAGTAGAGAGAATACTACAGACACCGTGGAATCATTGAACAAAATATGACATTTATTGATGAAATACAATAAAATCACAACATCGGTTTCTTTGATCCAAAGCAAAAATTATTAGCTACAAAAAAAGAAAAAACAGTTAAAGGTCAACTGCAGTGTTCCTCACCTGGCTTACTGTAAAACATCACTGCAGTGTTCCTCACCTGGCTTACTGTAAAACATCACTGCAGTGTTCCTCACCTGGCTTACTGTAAAACATCACTGCAGTGTTCCTCACCTGGCTTACTGTAAAACATCACTGCAGTGTTCCTCACCTGGCTTACTGTAAAACATCACTGCAGTGTTCCTCACCTGGCTTACTGTAAAACATCCCTGCAGTGTTCCTTACCTGGCTTACTGTAAAACATCACTGCAGTGTTCCTCACCTGGCTTACTGTAAAACATCACTGCAGTGTTCCTCACCTGGCTTACTGTAAAACATCACTGCAGTGTTCCTTACCTGGCTTACTGTAAAACATCACTGCAGTGTTCCTCACCTGGCTTACTGTAAAACATCACTGCAGTGTTCCTCACCTGGCTTACTGTAAAACATCACTGCAGTGTTCCTCACCTGGCTTACTGTAAAACATCACTGCAGTGTTCCTCACCTGGCTTACTGTAAAACATCACTGCAGTGTTCCTCACCTGGCTTACTGTAAAACATCCCTGCAGTGTTCCTCACCTGGCTTACTGTAAAACATCACTGCAGTGTTCCTCACCTGGCTTACTGTAAAACATCACTGCAGTGTTCCTCACCTGGCTTACTGTAAAACATCACTGCAGTGTTCCTCACCTGGCTTACTGTAAAACATCACTGCAGTGTTCCTCACCTGGCTTACTGTAAAACATCACTGCAGTGTTCCTCACCTGGCTTACTGTAAAACATCACTGCAGTGTTCCTCACCTGGCTTACTGTAAAACATCACTGCAGTGTTCCTCACCTGGCTTACTGTAAAACATCACTGCAGTGTTCCTCACCTGGCTTACTGTAAAACATCACTGCAGTGTTCCTCACCTGGCTTACTGTAAAACATCACTGCAGTGTTCCTCACCTGGCTTACTGTAAAACATCCCTGCAGTGTTCCTCACCTGGCTTACTGTAAAACATCACTGCAGTGTTCCTCACCTGGCTTACTGTAAAACATCACTGCAGTGTTCCTCACCTGGCTTACTGTAAAACATCACTGCAGTGTTCCTCACCTGGCTTACTGTAAAACATCACTGCAGTGTTCCTCACCTGGCTTACTGTAAAACATCACTGCAGTGTTCCTCACCTGGCTTACTGTAAAACATCACTGCAGTGTTCCTCACCTGGCTTACTGTAAATACATCACTGCAGTGTTCCTCACCTGGCTTACTGTAAAACATCACTGCAGTGTTCCTCACCTGGCTTACTGTAAAACATCACTGCAGTGTTCCTCACCTGGCTTACTGTAAAACATCACTGCAGTGTTCCTCACCTGGCTTACTGTAAAACATCACTGCAGTGTTCCTCACCTGGCTTACTGTAAAACATCACTGCAGTGTTCCTCACCTGGCTTACTGTAAAACATCACTGCAGTGTTCCTCACCTGACTTACTGTAAAACATCACTGCAGTGTTCCTCACCTGGCTTACTGTAAAACATCACTGCAGTGTTCCTCACCTGGCTTACTGTAAAACATCACTGCAGTGTTCCTCACCTGGCTTACTGTAAAACATCACTGCAGTGTTCCTCACCTGACTTACTGTAAAACATCACTGCAGTGTTCCTCACCTGACTTACTGTAAAACATCACTGCAGTGTTCCTCACCTGACTTACTGTAAAACATCCCTGCAGTGTTCCTCACCTGGCTTACTGTAAAACATCACTGCAGGGTTCCTCACCTGGCTTACTGTAAAACATCACTGCAGTGTTCCTCACCTGACTTACTGTAAAACATCACTGCAGTGTTCTTCACCTGGCTTACTGTAAAACATCACTGCAGTGTTCCTCACCTGGCTTACTGTAAAACATCACTGCAGTGTTCCTCACCTGACTTACTGTAAAACATCCCTGCAGTGTTCCTCACCTGGCTTACTGTAAAACATCCCTGCAGTGTTCCTCACTCTGACTTACTGTAAAACATCCCTGCAGTGTTCCTCACCTGGCTTACTGTAAAACATCACTGCAGTGTTCCTCACCTGGCTTACTGTAAAACATCACTGCAGTGTTCCTCACCTGGCTTACTGTAAAACATCACTGCAGTGTTCCTCACCTGGCTTACTGTAAAACATCCCTGCAGTGTTCCTCACCTGGCTTACTGTAAAACATCACTGCAGTGTTCCTCACCTGGCTTACTGTAAAACATCCCTGCAGTGTTCCTCACCTGGCTTACTGTAAAACATCACTGCAGTGTTCCTCACCTGGCTTGCTGTAAAACATCACTGCAGTGTGCCTCACCTGACTTACTGTAAAACATCACTGCAGTGTTCCTCACTCTGACTCACTGTAAAACATCCCTGCAGTGTTCCTCACTCTGACTTACTGTAAAACATCACTGCAGTGTTCCTCACTCTGACTTACTGTAAAACATCACTGCAGTGTTCCTCACCTGGCTTACTGTAAAACATCACAGCAGTGTTCCTCACCTGGCTTACTGTAAAACATCACTGCAGTGTTCCTCACCTGGCTTACTGTAAAACATCACAGCAGTATTCCTCACTCTGACTTACTGTAAAACATCCCTGCAGTGTTCCTCACTCTGACTTACTGTAAAATATCCCTGCAGTGTTCCTCACTCTGACTTACTGTAAAACATCCCTGCAGTGTTCCTCACTCTGACTTACTGTAAAATATCCCTGCAGTGTTCCTCACCTGGCTTACTGTAAAACATCACTGCAGTGTTCCTCACCTGGCTTACTGTAAAACATCACTGCAGTGTTCCTCACCTGACTTACTGTAAAACATCACTGCAGTGTTCCTCACCTGGCTTACTGTAAAACATCACTGCAGTGTTCCTCACCTGGCTTACTGTAAAACATCACTGCAGTGTTCCTCACCTGGCTTACTGTAAAACATCACTGCAGTGTTCCTCACCTGACTTACTGTAAAAACATCACTGCAGTGTTCCTCACCTGACTTACTGTAAAACATCACTGCAGTGTTCCTCACCTGACTTACTGTAAAACATCCCTGCAGTGTTCCTCACCTGGCTTACTGTAAAACATCACTGCAGGGTTCCTCACCTGGCTTACTGTAAAACATCACTGCAGTGTTCCTCACCTGACTTACTGTAAAACATCACTGCAGTGTTCCTCACCTGGCTTACTGTAAAACATCACTGCAGGGTTCCTCACCTGGCTTACTGTAAAACATCACTGCAGTGTTCTTCACCTGGCTTACTGTAAAACATCACTGCAGTGTTCCTCACCTGGCTTACTGTAAAACATCACTGCAGTGTTCCTCACCTGACTTACTGTAAAACATCCCTGCAGTGTTCCTCACCTGGCTTACTGTAAAACATCCCTGCAGTGTTCCTCACTCTGACTTACTGTAAAACATCCCTGCAGTGTTCCTCACCTGGCTTACTGTAAAACATCACTGCAGTGTTCCTCACCTGGCTTACTGTAAAACATCACTGCAGTGTTCCTCACCTGGCTTACTGTAAAACATCACTGCAGTGTTCCTCACCTGGCTTACTGTAAAACATCCCTGCAGTGTTCCTCACCTGGCTTACTGTAAAACATCACTGCAGTGTTCCTCACCTGGCTTACTGTAAAACATCCCTGCAGTGTTCCTCACCTGGCTTACTGTAAAACATCACTGCAGTGTTCCTCACCTGGCTTGCTGTAAAACATCACTGCAGTGTGCCTCACCTGACTTACTGTAAAACATCACTGCAGTGTTCCTCACTCTGACTCACTGTAAAACATCCCTGCAGTGTTCCTCACTCTGACTTACTGTAAAACATCACTGCAGTGTTCCTCACTCTGACTTACTGTAAAACATCACTGCAGTGTTCCTCACCTGGCTTACTGTAAAACATCACAGCAGTGTTCCTCACCTGGCTTACTGTAAAACATCACTGCAGTGTTCCTCACCTGGCTTACTGTAAAACATCACAGCAGTATTCCTCACTCTGACTTACTGTAAAACATCCCTGCAGTGTTCCTCACTCTGACTTACTGTAAAATATCCCTGCAGTGTTCCTCACTCTGACTTACTGTAAAACATCCCTGCAGTGTTCCTCACTCTGACTTACTGTAAAATATCCCTGCAGTGTTCCTCACCTGGCTTACTGTAAAACATCACTGCAGTGTTCCTCACCTGGCTTACTGTAAAACATCACTGCAGTGTTCCTCACCTGACTTACTGTAAAACATCACTGCAGTGTTCCTCACCTGGCTTACTGTAAAACATCACTGCAGTGTTCCTCACCTGGCTTACTGTAAAACATCACTGCAGTGTTCCTCACCTGGCTTACTGTAAAACATCACTGCAGTGTTCCTCACCTGACTTACTGTAAAAACATCACTGCAGTGTTCCTCACCTGACTTACTGTAAAACATCACTGCAGTGTTCCTCACCTGACTTACTGTAAAACATCCCTGCAGTGTTCCTCACCTGGCTTACTGTAAAACATCACTGCAGGGTTCCTCACCTGGCTTACTGTAAAACATCACTGCAGTGTTCCTCACCTGACTTACTGTAAAACATCACTGCAGTGTTCTTCACCTGGCTTACTGTAAAACATCACTGCAGTGTTCCTCACCTGGCTTACTGTAAAACATCACTGCAGTGTTCCTCACCTGACTTACTGTAAAACATCCCTGCAGTGTTCCTCACCTGGCTTACAGTAAAACATCCCTGCAGTGTTCCTCACTCTGACTTACTGTAAAACATCCCTGCAGTGTTCCTCACCTGGCTTACTGTAAAACATCACTGCAGTGTTCCTCACCTGGCTTACTGTAAAACATCACTGCAGTGTTCCTCACCTGGCTTACTGTAAAACATCACTGCAGTGTTCCTCACCTGGCTTACTGTAAAACATCCCTGCAGTGTTCCTCACCTGGCTTACTGTAAAACATCCCTGCAGTGTTCCTCACCTGGCTTACTGTAAAACATCCCTGCAGTGTTCCTCACCTGGCTTACTGTAAAACATCACTGCAGTGTTCCTCACCTGGCTTGCTGTAAAACATCACTGCAGTGTGCCTCACCTGACTTACTGTAAAACATCACTGCAGTGTTCCTCACTCTGACTCACTGTAAAACATCCCTGCAGTGTTCCTCACTCTGACTTACTGTAAAACATCACTGCAGTGTTCCTCACTCTGACTTACTGTAAAACATCACTGCAGTGTTCCTCACCTGGCTTACTGTAAAACATCACAGCAGTGTTCCTCACCTGGCTTACTGTAAAACATCACTGCAGTGTTCCTCACCTGGCTTACTGTAAAACATCACAGCAGTATTCCTCACTCTGACTTACTGTAAAACATCCCTGCAGTGTTCCTCACTCTGACTTACTGTAAAATATCCCTGCAGTGTTCCTCACTCTGACTTACTGTAAAACATCCCTGCAGTGTTCCTCACTCTGACTTACTGTAAAATATCCCTGCAGTGTTCCTCACTCTGACTTACTGTAAAACATCCCTGCAGTGTTCCTCACTCTGACTTACTGTAAAATATCCCTGCAGTGTTCCTCACTCTGACTTACTGTAAAACATCCCTGCAGTGTTCCTCACTCTGACTTACTGTAAAACATCACTGCAGTGTTCCTCACTCTGACTTACTGTAAAACATCCCTGCAGTGTTCCTCACTCTGACTTACTGTAAAACATCCCTGCAGTGTTCCTCACTCAGACTTACTGTAAAACATCCCTGCAGTGTTCCTCACCTGACTTACTGTAAAACATCCCTGCAGTGTTCCTCACTCTGACTTACTGTAAAACATCCCTGCAGTGTTCCTCACTCTGACTTACTGTAAAACATCCCTGCAGTGTTCCTCACCTGACTTACTGTAAAACATCCCTGCAGTGTTCCTCACCTGGTTACTGTAAAACATCCCTGCAGTGTTCCTCACCTGACTTACTGTAAAACATCCCTGCAGTGTTCCTCACCTGGCTCACTGTAAAATATCACTGCAGTGTTCCTCACCTGGCTTACTGTAAAACATCACTGCAGTGTTCCTCACCTGGCTTACTGTAAAATATCACTGCAGTGTTCCTGACCTGACTTACTGTAAAACATCACTGCAGTGTTCCTCACCTGGCTCACTGTAAAACATCACTGCAGTGTTCCTCACCTGGCTTACTGTAAAACATCACTGCAGTGTTCCTGACCTGGCTTACTGTAAAATATCACTGCAGTGTTCCTGACCTGACTTACTGTAAAACATCACTGCAGCGTTCCTTACCTGGCTTACTGTAAAACATCACTGCAGTGTTCCTCACCTGGCTTACTGTTAAAAGCTAAACAAAAGATTGATTACTGTACTTCTATATTTCCATCAACCCTGTCATGTGGAATTGGCCACAGGTTCTCATCCACATCACAATGGATGTTTTCATTAGCCAAACATCTTGGGAAGAATCTTCGGGCATGGCGAATCCAGGCCTGACACTGGTCTGCCGTAATGTCATTGCATGCGTCATCCATGGCCTGGAGAAGGGTGGCTTGTTCGTGAGGGCGCCTATCATATACCTTCCACTTCCATGTGGAGAAAAATTCCTCAATCGGGTTAAGGATAGGAGTGTATGGCGGTAAGTACAGGGTAGTAAATTGTGGTTGGGCCTGAAACCATGCTTGCACCATTTGAGAATGGTGGAACCTGACATTATCCCACACAATGACATAGGTCATGCCATCTGCTCTACCGACCTGATTTAGCTCATCAAGGAAGGTTACTTTCGAACAGCGAATCATGTTCAACTCAATATATAGAGTATATAGAGTAGAAAGCTTTAGATGTTGTTCGACCAAACATTAGAACAGGCAAGATGAGTAATCTAAGCAACTTTGACCGTGGTATGATTGTTGATGCCACACATGGTGATTCCAGCATCTCAGAAACAGCTGCCTTCCTGGGATTTTTACGCACTACAGTCTCTAGAGTTGACAGAGAATGGTGGGATAAACAAAACACATTCAGTGAGCGGCAGTTCTGTGAGCAAAACACCTTGTTAATGAGAGAGGTCAGAAGAGAATGTCCAGGCTCATTCAAGCTAACGGAAAGGCCACAAATGCTCAAATAACAGCTGTTTAAAACAGTGGTGGGCAGAAGGGCATCGTTTAACGTACAACACCGTGAATAATTCAGGCTGTTCTAGAGGCAAAAGGGGCTCCTACCCAGTACTAGATAGATGTACCTAATAAAGTGGCTGGTGAGTGTACAGTAATGTCAAATCTGAAAACATGATCTGGAAAAGTGGTACATGGGACCATAGAAACAGTGTCTGATAAAGAATGATGATGAAATATTACATCCATAGATAATGTCATCCAATTGGTTCATGTTCCACGGTTATTGATGTCAATGGATCTTATTATCCTGAAACTTTCATGATCTAAACATGGAATATTGTTTGTCAGTTTCCATAAAACTATGCATTAAGAGTAATGCAACAGTTACTTATCATTTTGAGCTGTTGTATCAGTTGATAGTTAGATCATTGTAATGAAATTAATAGACAGTCATCTCAGATGTAATGTGTGAATTGCATTTTGAAATGGTAATACTTTGATGTTATGTTGTGTCATTTTGAACAGGTGATTTTAGTTCAATGAACAAATGATCTTAGCTTTATGTGTATTGTATCCAAGCAATTTGAAAAAGTGTTAAGAGTTTTGAAAAATTTGCATTTTGATCATTGGTTGTGTCATGAAGTTGGCCTGGGGGTAGGTTTATGACAGTCATAAATACCTCTTCACCCCTTTTTCCTCTCTCTACCCTACAGATGTTACATTTGCAAACATCTTGGTTAACATAGAGATTCTGGGAACATCAGAAGATGGGGGGATTGGGATGGGATTAAATGTGATTTTAGCTTCTAAAATGTGAGAATTGGGTTTTTATAAGGTAGGGCTCTGCTGAATCAGTGGCCCGCCCCTGTGAAGGGACATAAAACCTTTCAAACACGCCCTCCTCTCCCTTCCTATATAAAGCCTTGACGACAATATAACCTCCTGTTCCGAGGATGTGAGGACGACGGTCCGATGTCAGAATGGTTCAGATAATAACTACAGAAAAAAGCCAACATCAGCACGAGCTTTGGTTGCGAATGTTATGAACTTTGAACTCTTATTCACTACAGAAGTGATACCTCCTAGCCGTTGAGTAGCAACAGCAGCTGCAAACGCAGGTTAGGAAGGAACAGACAGAGTCACCCGTCTACCACACAACGACGTTACTACAACGTATCCAATTGACCACCAGAGACATTCTTCAAAGGACAAAGGACTCGGTTTGGCAACACGGCCTTCCATCTACCACCAACCTACCGAAGCGCAGCTCAGAGTAAATATTTATTACATTTTCCTTTTCCAAATGGGAGGTAACTTAGAATGCATAGGATACTGTATTTACGAAAGCACAGATTCGCCCTTTGTTCCTCAGTCTTCCCGCTCTTTCACTCAAACCCAGCCCCTTTTCTTTTGTGTAACAAGCTGTCATATCTGTTCCGCCCACTAGGGACGTTTTCCTTAGTGACGTAATTTCTAATCAAGTTATGATTAATTATGTGTATGTGTAATTCTGTGTGATTAGTTAGGTATTTAGTAAATAAATAATTCAACCCAATTTTGTATTGCTGATTCAACTTGTTAGCCAGGGTTCGTGAAGATCGTGAAGAACTTTCAGATGAGACTGAATTAAGGTGACGATTAATATTGACTGCTATTGATGTAAAATATTACTAGGTCTTTAAGAGTTTATTCAGAAGATAACAGCTCTATAAATATTATTTAGTGGTGCCCCGACTCTCTAGTTAATTACATTTACATGATTAGCCCAATCAGGTAATATTAATTACGGATAAATAATTTTATAGAATAGCATGTCATATCACTTAATCCGGCATAGAAAAAGACACAACAGTTGTGAGTTTTGTGTCTAGAGTTCTGAAAAATGAAAAGGTTCGGAAATTAGTGCCAAAGTGATTGTAAAAAACTGTAATACGTATGTGTGAATTGGAATGTGTTTTTGCATATCCCAAATCTCTCTGAGACACCCTGGGAGAGTGGGGTCACGGCCAGGGTCTGACATTATCAATGGCAACCCTGGAGCAATTAGGGTAAGTGCCTTGCTCAAGGGCACATTGCCAGACTTTTCGCCTTATTGCCTGAGGGATTCGAACCAGTGACCTTTTGGTTACTGACCCAGTAACATTTGTTTCTCCATCTTCTTTCAGACACAGATGGTTCAACAGTCTTTACAGAGAACCTTAGAGTTCTACAGACAGAAAGAGATCAGGTAAGGACTGCTGTGCTGCGTGTGCACACATGTGTGTGTATGCACCTGTGTATGCGTGTGTGTGTGTGTGTATGCTTGTATGTGTGTATGTGGGTGTGTGCATGTGTGTGTATGCATGTGTGTATGTGTGTGTGTATGTGTGTGTGTTTGTATGCGTGTGTGTGTTTATGCGTGTATGTGTGTGTATGTATGCGTGTGTATGTATGCGTGTGTGAGTGTATGCGTGTGTGAGTGTATGCGTGTGTGTGTGTATGTGTGTGTCTGCACCCATAAGAATGGTGTACTAGATGTAGCTATAGACCTTGGTAAGAGTGGATAAAGACTCTGTGTGTAATAATCTCTAGTAACATAGTAAAGGTCACAAAAGAGCAAGGCCATTGTTCCTTTTCATCTAATCCAAGTGTTATAATTGAGTAAGCATGTAACTAATTCATCCATTACGCAACGTGTGTTTGTATTTTGTGTGAACATTGCTCTGTGTCCTTCTTTGAATTAGTTGGGTATTACTGTCTGTTTGTGTTGGTGTGAGTTTCTTTTCAATGCTCTGTGTGTGTGTGTGTGTGTGTGTGTGTAGGGGGGGGTGCTTAACTATTCTTGTGAGGACCAGAAGTCCCCACATGAATAGTAAATGTACAAAAATTTGACCAACTGGGGACATTTTGTTAGTCCCCACAAAATCCCCACAAGGTCAAATGCTATTTCTAGGGGGATCAGGGTTAAGGTTAGAATTAGGATAAGTGTTAGGAGGGTTAGTTTTAGGGTCCGGAGCTAGGGTTAGGTTTAGGGTTAAGGTTAGGTTTTTGGTTTAAGGTTAGGGTAAGAGTACAGGTTAGGGAAAATAGGATTTTGAATGGGACTAAATTGTGTGCCCCCACAAGGTTAGCAGTAGAAGACCGTGTGTGTATGTGTGTGTGCGTGTGGAGGTGCTCTCTAGCCTGTTATATCATCTTTATGTCTCCATTCCGTGTGTGTGTGTGTGTGTGTGTGTGTGTGTGTGTGTGTTGTGTGTGTGTGTGTGTGTGTGTGTGTGTGAGCACGTGCGTGTGTGTGCATGTACGCGCATGTGCGCGTGCCTGTTTTTTGTTGTTGTGTGTGTATGTGTGTGTGTGTGTGTGTGTGTGTGTGTGTGTGTGTGTGTGTGTGTGTGTGTGTGTGTGTGTGTGTGTGTGTGTGTGTGTGTGTGTGTGTGTGTGTGTGCCAAAGGTGCAGAGAGGATGGGAAGGAGGAAAAGAAAAGTGTTACTTTGGAGAAGTGTCCCTTTGTGGATCATTCTGGTTCTGGAGAAGAGGCAGACATCTCTGGAGTACTACAGTACATGGCTACTCTACAGGGTCAGTATCACTCTACCATGTATGTGTGTGTGTGTGTGTGTGTGTGTGTGTGTGTGTGTGTGTGTGTGTGTGTGTGTGTGTGTGTGTGTGTGTGTTTTGAAGGACTTTTATGCTCTGCTTAGTCTCTGTGTGCACATTTAAAGGAGTTTGATAATGCTGTCTGCTAACTATGCTTACTGAAGGATAATGTGTGCTTTTTGATGTATATGTGTCTTGTTTACTGGTTTTGATTTATGTCCAAAAGTGTGTATATGTGTGTGTGTGTGATAGTGTGTGCGTATGTGTGTCATTTTGACTCCCCATAAAGTCCTGAAATTTCACCCCCCTAAAAATAAAGCTGTGTGTGTGGAATGGGCGTGTGATTTATAATGCTTACTTGGTGCTTAGACTAGAGCAACTAAAGGCAGCCCCTCCCTCCCTCCCTCCCTCCCTCCCTCCCTCCCTCCCTCCCTCCCTCCCTCCCTCCCTCCCTCCCTCCCTCCCTCCCTCCCTCCCTCCCTCCCTCCCTCCCTCCCTCCCTCCCTCCCTCCCTCCCTCCAGCCTTATGCTGCAGTGCTGATGGTCATTAGGTTAAAGCACAACCCATTCCTCAGTGTTCCCCTTCTCTGTACCTCTACCTCCCTCCCGACATCAATCTCTAGCTCCGTCCATCTCCCTCTACCTACCTACCTCCCTCCCTCCATCTCTCTCTCTCTCTCTCTCTCCCTCCCTCTCTCCCTCCCTCCCTCCCTCCCTCCCTCCCTCCCTCCCTCCCTCCCTCCCTCCCTCCCTCCCTCCCTCCCTCCCTCCCTCCCTCCCTCCCTCCACCTCTACCTCCCTCCATCTCTCTCTCTACCTCCGTCCCTCTACCTTCCTCTCTCCATCTCTCTCTACCTCTGTCCCTCTACCTTCCTGCTTGCTACCTCTCCCTACCTTCCTCTTACTACCTCCCTCTACCTTCCTCTTACTACCTCCCTCTACCTTCCTCTTACTACCTCCCTCTACCTCCCTCTACCTTCCTCTTGCTGCCTCTATCTACCTTCCTCTCTACCTCCCTCTACCTTCCTTTCTCTACCTTCCTCTCCCTTCCTCTCTCTACCTTCCTCTCTCTACCTTCCTCTTGCTGCCTCTCTACCTCCCTCTACCTTCCTCTCTCTACCTCTGTCCCTCTACCTTCCTCTCTCTACCTCCCTCTACCTTCCTCTTGCTGCCTCTCTCTACTTCCTCTCTCTACCTCCCTCTACCTTCCTCTCTCTACCTTCCTCTTGCTGCCTCTCTCTACCTCCCTCTACCTTCCTCTCTCTACCTTCCTCTCTCTACCTCTGTCCCTCTACCTTCCTCTTGCTGCCTCTCTCTACCTTCCTCTTGCTGCCTCTCTCTACCTTCCTCTCTCTACTTCCCTCTACCTTCCTCTCTCTACCTTCCTCTTAGTACCTCTCTCTACCTTCCTCTCTCCATCTCTCTACCTCCCTCTACCTTCCTCTCTCTACCTTCCTCTCTCTACCTTCCTCTCTCTACCTTCCTCTTACTACCTCTCTCTACCTTCCTCTCTCCATCTCTCTACCTCACTCTACTTTCCTCTCTACCTTCCTCTTACTACCTCTCTCTACCTTCCTCTTACTACCTTCCTCTACCTTCCTCTTGCTGCCTCTCTCTACCTCTCTCTACCTTCCTCTTGCTGCCTCTCTCTACCTCCCTCTACCTTCCTCTCTCCATCTCTCTACCTCACTCTACTTTCCTCTCTACCTTCCTCTCCCTTCCTCTCTCTACCTTCCTCTACCTTCCTCTTGCTTCCTCCCTCTCCCTTCCTCTCTCTACCTCCCTTTCCCTCCCTCCCTCTCCCTTCCTCTCTCTCCCTCCCTTTCCCTTCCCCTCTCTACCTTCCTCTTACTACCTCTCTCTACCTTCCTCTCTCTACCTCCCTCTCCCTTCCTCTCTCTACCTCCCTTCCCCTTCCTCTCTCTACCTTCCTCTTACTACCTCTCTCTACCTTCCTCTCTCTACCTCCCTCTCCCTTCCTCTCTCTACCTCCCTTTCCCTTCCTCTCTCTACCTTCCTCTTACTACCTCCCTCTACCTTCCTCTCTCTACCCCACTCTACCTTCCTCTTACTACCTCCCTCTACCTTCCTCTCTACCTCCCTCTACCTTCCTCTCTCCATCTCTCTACCTCCCTCTACCTTCCTCTCTCTACCTTCCTCTCTCTACCTCCCTCTACCTTCCTCTCTCCATTTCTCTACCTCCCTCCATCTCTCTCTATCTCCCTCCCTACAGCTCTCTACCTCCCTCCCTCCATCTCTCTCTATCTCCCTCCCTACAGCTCTCTACCTCCCTCCATCTCTCTCTACCTCCCTCTCTCCATATCTGTCTCAGCCATGACATGCCTGTAATGTCAGCATGCTCCTCACCATACCCTCATTACCTAACCTACCTCTGTGTGTGTGTGTGTGGTTTGTAGTTTTTTGTGTGTTGTGTGTTGTCCTGCCTGTAGTGATCTCTCTGTTTGTTATGCATCAGGGTTGACTGATCAGTCAGACAAACAGCAGCTGTGTGTGTGTGTGTCTGTGTGTGTGTGCTCTAAAGCAGACTCCAGATCAGTGTTCTGCTCTGCCTCTCCCTCGCAGTAAATAACTCCCCACAGCCTAGCCATGGCACTCCAGCTGTGTTTGTTTATTTTGATGTTGTTGTTGTGTTGTCCTTACGTTGTCCTGATGTTGTGGTTGTGTTGTCCCTACGTTGTCCAGATGTTGTGGTTGTGTTGTCCTTACGTTATCCTGATGTTCTGGTTGAGTTGTCCTTATGTTGTCCTGATGTTGTGGTTGTGTTGTTCTTACATTGTCCTGAGGTACTGTTTGCGCTGTGTTCTAGGTGTGCGGTTCTGTGAGCTGAGGGAGCGTTTCGGGGAGGAGTTCTTCGGTCTGTGTTTCGAGGAGAACGAGCGTGTTCTAAGAGCGGTGGGAGGGAACCTGCAGGACTTCTTTAACGGCTTTGACGCCATCTTAGAACACATCAGAACCTCGACCGGACGCCGTGCCTCCTCAGAGAGCCCCTCCTTTCAATGCAAAGACCCTCACCAGGAGGAGAGAGGAGGAGGAAGAGGAGGAGGGGAGAGGGTGGGAGGAAAGCTTCTCCTCCTCCACTGCTTTAACCCCGCCCCTGTCGTGGGATTGGCTATGCCTGGTCTGATTCGAGGTGTCGCACGCCGAATCTTCCACTCTCACGTTGTGGTGAAGGAAGCCCCTCCCCTAGCGTCCTTGTCACCCAATGAGGACGCAGAACACTCAGGAGGAGACTCCATCCCTACTCCCACCGCTTCTCCTTCCTCGTCTCCCTCACCCCCTTCATTGTCTGCCCCCGTCTCACTGTCCTTCCTCATCAGAGAAACCTTCCCCTCCTCTTCCTCCATCCCTCCCTCTGTCACCCTTCCATCAGAGACCTCCAAGCAGACCCTCCAGCCCCTCTCCCTCTCCCCCACTGACCTGCGCATCGGTCCGGCTACATTCTGCAGGGCCTTCCCCTTCCACCTGGTGCTGGGCCCCAGCATGGAGCTGCTTCAGCTAGGGGAAGGTCTGAGGAGGCAGGCTCGGATCGAGCCTCACCGGACCCTCTCATTCAGGGACTGTTTTGAGATTATCTCTCCCAGGATCCAGCCCACCTTCCAGGCCATACTGCTGCGCCTGGCCTCCCCCTTCACCATCCGCACCCGACCAGACTGCTCCCAGTCAGGCACCAAGGAGAAGGTATTTATGTACTGTCTGTGTGTATGTACTGTGAGTGTGTGTGTGTGTGCGTGCGTATTTGTGTGTGTGAGTGTGTGTGAAAGAGAGATGGTTTATGTCCATGAGTCTGCGTAGAAAATGAAAGCACAATTACGTTGTGTCTGTGCAGGCGTGTGTGTGTGCGTGCATGTGTTTGTGTGCGTGTGTGTGTGCATGTGTGCGTGTGTGATTGCGTGTGTGTGCGTGTGTTTGTGTGTGTGTCTGTGTGTGTGTGTGTGCGCGTGTGTGTGTGTTTGTGTGTGCATGCAGGCGTGTGTGCCTGTGTGCGTGTGTGCGTGCATGTGTGATTGCGTGTGTGTGTGTGTTTGTGTGTGCATGCAGGCGTGTGTGTTTGTGTGTGCATACAGGTGTGTGTGTTTGTGTGTGCATGCAGGCATGTGTGTTTGTGTGCGCATGCAGGCATGTGTGTTAGTGTGTGTGTTTGTGTGTGCATGCAGG
The DNA here is from genome assembly GCF_002021735.2 of Oncorhynchus kisutch. Lineage (NCBI taxonomy): Eukaryota > Metazoa > Chordata > Actinopteri > Salmoniformes > Salmonidae > Oncorhynchus > Oncorhynchus kisutch. The sequence continues at coordinate 14,364,824 of NC_034191.2, read as the reverse complement.
CGTGTGTGTTTGTGTGTGCATGCAGGCGTGTGTGTTTGTGTGTGCATGCAGGCGTGTGTGTTTGTGTGTGCATGCAGGCATGTGTGTGTGTGCGTGTGTGTGCGTGTGTGTGTGTGTGTGTGTGTGCATGCAGGTGTGTGTGTTTGTGTGTGCAGGCGTGTGTGCGTGTGTGTGTGTGTGTGTGTGTGTGTGTGTGTGTGTGTGTGTGTGTGTGTGTGTGTGTGTGTGTGTGTGTGTGTGTGTGTGTGTGTGTGTCTGCGTGTGTGTCTGCGTGCGTGTGTGTGTGTGTGTGTGGGCACATTAGAAAAATAGGCTAAAATGATCCTGTTGTGTAATAACCTCTGAGCTGATCTGCAGTCTCCTCTGTCAGCAAGCGAACACCACTCTGCTCTCTCCATCTTCTTATTTCTCACCTATTTGTCTGTTCCAGTCTTCCTGCCTTTCTCTCCTCTGTTAGTCCTGTTCCTCTGGGTTACAGCTTTAAAACTCTGTGTTGTTACTCATTTCTTCTAGGATTTGTCTGTCCTTTTCTACCGGTCTATTTCTGTAGGTTAGTCGTCCTCTGGGGGCCTATCTGCCCCAGCTGAACTCATTTGAATGCTTTTAACTGACTGTGTTCAGGATGTCTTTTCAGGTCAGGTTTCTGTCTTCTATGGACAGTAACACCATGTTAGCCTTACATCAGCTAGTGATATAAGTCGGAAAGGTGAATATTTTTGATTGTAATAAGTTGAAAATATACCTTAAGGTCTGCTGCTTTGCAGAACAAACCATCTTTCCAAGCTACTGTTTTGTTTTTTACCATACGTTGAGTTCAAAGTATCAGGGAGTCTAGTAAACTATATTTACTATATCAATTCATGATTGCTGTACGATACACCTGCACAATATAAGCTAATTTTAAGATGACCAACTCAAATGTACACGATTTAGTATTTGTGTGTGTGCGTATTGCTGTTTTGTACCGCGGTTTTAATTGGATAATTGTGGCGTTGCAGTGGGGTTCAGAGGGAGGCTGTTGACAGACTAGTGCCAACCAGGGTTTACTGTGGTAATCTGGACAGATGATTATGAAATAGACCAGTTTCTGTTTTCATATGAAAGAGCATTACCCTGCTGGCCTGATCCATTATTATAGACCTTCCACACAAAACACCATCTTAACACACACACATGGACATATGCAGGCACACACAACTACACACACACACACACACACACACACACACACACACACACACACACACACACACACACACACACACACACACACACACACACACACACACACACACACACATGCCATGTTATATTCTTCTATCCTTGTGGGAAACTATATATATATATATATTTTTATCCATAAAAAATCATAATTTCCATTCAAAATCCATTCAAAATCATAATTTCCAATCAAAATCTATTTGAAAGTGTAACCCTAACCCTAATTGTAACCCTAACCATAAACCTAAACCCAAATAGCCTTTGTCCTCATGGGGACGTGGGAAATGTCCCCACGAGGGAGAATGTTCCTTGTTTTACTATCCTTGTGGGGACTTTGAGGGATTTTAGGTCCCTACAAGGAACCAACCCACAAACACCAATCTAAATCCTTCAATCCTTCATTCTAACCCGAAAATAGCCTTTGTCCTCACGGGACGTGGGAAATGTTTGTTTGGGGGATTTCCGGTACCCACCAGGATAGGAATACAAGCACACACACACACACACAGAGTATTGTACAGCTGACCTTATGGGGACACACAATCCAGTCCCATTCAAAATCCTATTTTCCCTAACCTAACCCTAACCTGTACTCTTACCCTAACCTTAACCCAAAAACCTAACCCTAAACCTAACCTTAGCTCGTAACCCTAACCCATAAAACTAAACCTAGCTCCTAACCCTAGACCGAATTCTAACCCTAACACTGATTCTAACCTTAACCCTAAAATCCTTAGAAATAGCATTTGACCTGCTGAGGATTTTGTGGGGACTAACAAAATGTCCCCAGTTGGTCAAATTTTTGTTCATTTACTATTCTTGTTAAACACGTCCACACACACACACTAAGACACACACACTAAGACACACACACACCACAGTACAGTACCAGGACCTCATCTCCACAGTCAGAACTCAAGCACCACTACATCTCTCTATCACCCTCTTTCTCCTCACTCCCACTCTGCTCGCTCTCTCTCACAGGGTTCCTCTTCTTAGCTCTCCTTTCCTATCTCTGAGAATAGAATATTAGTCCCCTGTTTTAGAGGGCCCTAGTTGGACCTGGATTTGTCCGTTTTAGCTTGGTTGGGCACCTTTCACACACACACACACACACACACACACACACACACACACACACACACACACACACACACACACACACACACACACACACACACACACACACACACACACTGTCAGCAGTGGTTGGGTAACCACAGTGATGAAGCAGAAAGCAGTGTGACGTGTAGAGCAGGTCTGGCTGAGTTAGTGGAAACACACCTCAGTTTGAATAACACAACAACCTGCCTTTCAACTAGCTCACACAGTTTCATGTCAAAATTAGATGTTCATCCATGTTTCTCAATTGTCAAATTTCGAAGTTGTTCCTAACGTCAAATGTTGAAGTGTTTAAGGTTAAGGTCAGGTATTAACTCTGAATGGTTAAGGTAAGGGTTAAGGTTTGGGATAGGCTTAAAACTAAAAAATATATATAAAAACAACTTTCTATCGCTGTATTTGAACTTGCCAATCCCATCCCATAACGCCCTAGCAAAAACTAAACCTACTTGAAGTTAACAGCGTTAACAGACGGTGAACTCACCCAGTGTTTATCCCAGAAAACACAGCGTTAACAGACGGTGAACTCACCCAGTGTTTATCCCAGAAAACACAGCGTTAACAGACGGTGAACTCACCCAGTGTTAATAGGTGAAAGCAGGCATAAATTGTTGCCGTAATTGTAATCCAAACCAAACCCCAAGTAAGTCATGACACAGTCACTTACCAAACTCAGTTTAGGACAAGACTGACTTTATGGGGCGGCAGGCAGCCTAGTAGTTAGCACGTTGGGCTAGTAACCCGAAAGGTTGCTGGATCGAACCCCTGAGCTGACAAGGTATAAAAAAAAATCTGTCATTCTGCCCCTGAACTAGGCTGGTAGCCCAGGTCGATCCCCAGTAGCCCGTCATTGTACGTAAGAATTTGTTCTTACCTGACTTGCCTAGTTAAAAAAAATATTTAACCTTTATTTAACCTGGTAGGCTAGTTGGTTACACATAACTGACATTGACCTGTTTACACTTTGTAGTTAATTTTGACACTACAAATAATGTTTTTGCCGCATATCAATGACACAGGGGCCGTTTAAAACCAGAGAAGTTGGTTCTAAGGTTGCAGTTGACCTTTAATAGTCATAGCGGGGACAGTGATGTATGCAACAGTAAGACACATTAAGAGTCATAGCAGGGACAGTGATGTATGCAACAGTAAGACACATTAAGAGTCATTAGGGACAGTGATGTATGCAACAGTAAGACACATTAAGAGTCATTAGGGACAGTGATGTGTGCAACAGTAAGACACATTAAGAGTCAAGGCTATGTGGGGTGGCCAGTCCTCTTCTGGCTGTGCCGGGTGGAGATTATAACAGAACATGGTCAAGATGTTCAATGTTCATAAATGACCAGCATGGTCGAATAATAATAAGGCAGAACAGTTGAAACTAGAGCAGCAGCACAGTCAGGTGGAAGTTGAAACTGGAGCAGCAGCATGGCCAGGTAGACTGGGGACAGCAAGGAATCATCATGTCAGGTAGTCCTGGGGCATGGTCCTAGGGCTCAGGTCAGTTGAAACTGGAACAGCAGCATGGCCAGGTGGACTGGGGACAGCAAGGAGTCATCATGTCAGGTAGTCCTGGGGCATGGTCCTAGGGCTCAGGTCCTCCGAGAGAGAGAAAGAAAGAGAGAAGGAGAGAATTAGAGAACGCACACTTAGATTCACACAGGACACCGAATAGGACAGGAGAAGTACTCCAGATATAACAAACTGACCCCAGCCCCCCGACACATAAACTACTGCAGCATAAATACTGTCATTAGGGACAGTGATGTATGCAACAGTAAGACACATTAAGAGTCATTAGGGACAGTGATGTATGCAACAGTAAGACACATTAAGAGTCATAGCAGGGACAGTGATGTATGCAACAGTAAGACACATTAAGAGTCATAGCAGGGACAGTGATATATGCAACAGTAAGACACATTAAGAGTCATTAGGGACAGTGATGTATGCAACAGTAAGACACATTAAGAGTCATAGCAGGGACAGTGATGTATGCAACAGTAAGACACATTAAGAGTCATTAGGGACAGTGATGTATGCAACAGTAAGACACATTAAGAGTCATAGCAGGGACAGTGATGTATGCAACAGTCATTAGGGACAGTGATGTATGCAACAGTAAGACACATTAAGAGTCATTAGGGACAGTGATGTATGCAACAGTAAGACACATTAAGAGTCATTAGGGACAGTGATGTATGCAACAGTAAGACACATTAAGAGTCATAGCAGGGACAGTGATGTATGCAACAGTAAGACACATTAAGAGTCATTAGGGACAGTGATGTATACAACAGTAAGACACATTAAGAGTCATTAGGGACAGTGATGTATGCAACAGTAAGACACATTAAGAGTCATTAGGGACAGTGATGTATGCAACAGTAAGACACATTAAGAGTCATTAGGGACAGTGATGTATGCAACAGTCAGACACATTAATAGTCATAGCGGGGACAGTGATGTATGCAACAGTAAGACACATTAAGAGTCATAGCAGGGACAGTGATGTATGCAACAGTAAGACACATTAAGAGTCATTAGGGACAGTGATGTATGCAACAGTAAGACACATTAAGAGTCATAGCAGGGACAGTGATGTATGCAACAGTAAGACACATTAAGAGTCATTAGGGACAGTGATGTATGCAACAGTAAGACACATTAAGAGTCATAGCAGGGACAGTGATGTATGCAACAGTCATTAGGGACAGTGATGTATGCAACAGTAAGACACATTAAGAGTCATTAGGGACAGTGATGTATGCAACAGTAAGACACATTAAGAGTCATTAGGGACAGTGATGTATGCAACAGTAAGACACATTAAGAGTCATAGCAGGGACAGTGATGTATGCAACAGTAAGACACATTAAGAGTCATTAGGGACAGTGATGTATACAACAGTAAGACACATTAAGAGTCATTAGGGACAGTGACGTATGCAACAGTAAGACACATTAAGAGTCATTAGGGACAGTGATGTATGCAACAGTAAGACACATTAAGAGTCATAGCAGGGACAGTGATGTATGCAACAGTAAGACACATTAAGAGTCATTAGGGACAGTGATGTATGCAACAGTAAGACACATTAAGAGTCATAGCAGGGACAGTGATGTATGCAACAGTAAGACACATTAAGAGTCATAGCAGGGACAGTGATGTATGCAACAGTAAGACACATTAAGAGTCATTAGGGACAGTGATGTATGCAACAGTAAGACACATTAAGAGTCATTAGGGACAGTGATGTATGCAACAGTAAGACACATTAAGAGTCATTAGGGACAGTGATGTATGCAACAGTAAGACACATTAAGAGTCATAGCAGGGACAGTGATGTATGCAACAGTCATTAGGGACAGTGATGTATGCAACAGTAAGACACATTAAGAGTCATTAGGGACAGTGATGTATGCAACAGTAAGACACATTAAGAGTCATTAGGGACAGTGATGTATGCAACAGTAAGACACATTAAGAGTCATTAGGGACAGTTATGTATGCAACAGTAAGACACATTAAGAGTCATTAGGGACAGTGATGTATGCAACAGTAAGACACATTAAGTGTCATAGCAGGGACAGTGATGTATGCAACAGTAAGACACATTAAGAGTCATTAGGGACAGTTATGTATGCAACAGTAAGACACATTAAGAGTCATTAGGGACAGTGATGTATGCAACAATATGCAACTTTCCACATCAAGTAACTCATGAAATAATGGAAATACACCTTATGGAACAGCGGGGGCTGTGAAGAGACACACAGGCACAGACACACACATTCACACACACGATAACGTAAGCACTATACACACACATTGATTTTGTGTTGTGGATATATGATAGTATAGTAGCAATCAATCAAATGTATTTATGAAGCCATGTTTACATCAGCAGATGTCACAAAGTGCTGTACAGAAACACAGCCTAAAACCCCAAACAGCAAGCAATGCAGATGTAGAAGCACGATGGCTAGGAAAAACTCCCTAGAAAGGCTGAAACCTAGAGAGGAACCAGGCTTTGAGGGGTATCCAGTCCTCTTCTGGCTGTGCCGGGTGGAGATTATAACAGTACATGGCCATTAAGGCCAGATTGTTCTACAAGATGTTCAAACGTTCATAGATGGCCAGCAGGGTCAAATAATAATCACAGTGGTTGTAGACGGTGCAGCAGGTCAGCACCTCAGGAGTAAATGTCAGTTGGATTTTCATATCCGGGCATTCAGAGGTCGAAATAGCATGTGCGGTAGAGAGAGAGAGTTGAAAACAGCAGGTCTGGGACAAGGTAGCACGTCCGGTGAGCAGGTCAGATTTCCATGACCTCAGGCAGAAGAGTTGAAACTGGAACAGCAGCATGACCAGGTGGACTGGGGACAGCAAGGAGTCATCAGCCCAGGTAGTCCTGAGACATGGTCCTAGGGCTCAGGTCTTCTGGGAGGGGAGTGAGAGTGGGAGAGAGAGAGAATTAGAGGGAGCATACTTAAATTCACACAGGACACCGGATAAGACGCGGAGAATAACAACAGATATAACAGACTGACCCTAGCCCCCCGACACATAAACTACTGCAGCATAAATACTGGAGGCTGAGACACAGGGGGTTGGGAGACACTGTGGCCCCTTATGACGATACCCCCGGACAGGGCCAACCAGGCAGGATATAACCCCACCCACTTTGCAAAAGCACAGCCTCCACACCACTAGACGGATATCAACAGACCACCAACCTACTACCCTGAGACAAGGACGAAGATCTCCTCCACCGCGCGAGTCAGAAAGGGTGACAAACCGGACAGGAAGATCATGTCAGTGACTCAACCCACTCAAGTGACACACCCCTCCCAGGGATGGCATGGAAGAGCACCAGTAATTCAGTGACTCAGCCCCCATAATAGGGTCAGAGGGAGAGAATCCCAATGGTGAGAGGTGAACCAGCCAGGCAGAGACAGCAAGGGCAGTTTGTTGCTCCAGTGCCTTTCCGTTCACCTTCGCAACCCTGGGCCAGACTACACTCTATTATAGGACCTACTGATGATTTGAGTCTTCAGTAAAGACTTAAAGGTCGAGACTGAGTCTGCATCTCTCACATGGATAGGCAGACCATTCCATAAAAATGTAGCTCTATAGGAGAAAGCCCTGACTCCAGCTGTTTGCTTATAAATTCTAGGGACAATAAGGAGGCCTGCGTCTTGTGACCGTAGAGTACGTGTAGGTATGTACGGCAGGACCAAATCAGAGAGATAGGTAGGACAAAGCCCATGTGGTGTAGGTTAGCAGTAAAACCTTGAAATGAGCCCTAGTCTTAACAGGAAGCCAGTGTAGAGAGGCTAGCACTGGAGTAATATGATCACATTTTTGGTTCTAGTCAAGATTCTAGCAGCCATGTTTAGCACTAACTGAAGTTTATTTAGTGCTTTATCCGGGTAGCCAGAGAGTAGCGCATTTCAGTAGTCTAATCTAGAAGTGATAAAAGCATGGATTAGTTTTTCTGCATCCTTTTTGGACAAAAAGTTTCCAATTTTTGCAATGTTATGAAGATGGAAAAAAGCTGTCCTTGAAATATTCTTGATATGTTTGTCAAAAGAGAGATCAGGGACCAGAGTAACGCCGAGGTCCTTCACAGTTATTTTTTTAGATGACTATACAACCATCAAGATGAATTGTCAGATCCAACAGAATATCTCTTTATTTCTTGGGACCTAGTACTAGCATCTCTGTTTTGTCTGTTTACATTTTTTTTTTTAAATGTGCTGCCATCCACTTCCTAATGTCTGAAACACAGTCTTCCAGGGTAAGCAATTTTTGGGCTTCACTGTGTTTCATCGAAATCTACAGCTGTGTGTTTTTCGCTTGGCAATTAAAGTTAAAATTGTGTTTCCGAATGACATCACCAAGAGGTTAAATATATACTAAAAACAATAATGGTCCTAAAACGAAACCTTGAGGAACACAGAAAATTACAATTGATTTGCCAGAGGACAAATTATTCACAGAGATGAACTGATATCTTTCCGACAGATAATATATAACCCAGGCAAGAACTTGTCCATGTAGACTAATTAAGGTTTCCAATCTCTCCAAAAGAATGTGGTGATCGATGGTATCAAAAGCGGCACTAAGGTCTAGGAGCACGAGGACAGATGCAGAGCCTTGGACTGATGCCATTAACAGGTAATTTACCACCTTCGCGAGTGGAGTCTCAGTGCTATGATGGGGTCTAAAACCAGACTCAAGCATTTCGTATATACATTATTTGTCTTCAGAAAGGCAGTGAGCTGCTGCACAACAGCTTCAAAAAAATTGAGAGGAATGGGAGATTTGATATAGGCTGATAGTTTTGTTATATTTTCTGGGTCAAGGTTTGACATTTTCAAGAGAGGCTTTATTACTGCCAATTTTAGTGATAGGGAGCCGCTTTTAGTGAGTTAGGGAGCCGCTTTTGGTGAGTTAGGGAGCCGCTTTTGGTGAGTTAGGGAGCCGCTTTTAGTGATAGGGAGCCGCTTTTAGTGATAGGGAACCACTTTTAGTGATAGGGAGCCACTTTTAGTGAGTTAGGGAGCCGCTTTTAGTGATAGGGAGCCGTTTATTATGTTCGACATAGGAGGGCCAAACACAGGAAGTAGCTCTTTCAGTAGTTTAGTAGGAATGTCCATTATGCAGCTTGAAGTTTTAAAGACCATGACAATCTTCATGAATGTGTCAAGAGTTATAGGATTAAAAAACTTGGCTGTTTCAGTTGATCCTAGGTCCTGGCAATTTTGTGCAGACACAGGACAGCTGGGCTTTGGAGAAATATGCAGATTCAAAGTCCACAATTTTCTTTCTAATGATCATGATCTTTTCATCAAAGAAGTTCATGAATTCATCACTGCTGAAGTGAAATGCATCCTCTCTTGGGGAATACTGCTTTTTAGTTAGCTTTGCGACAGTATCGAATATACATTTTGGATTGTTCTTATTCTCCTCAGTTAGGCTGAAAAAATAGAATGATCGAGCAGTAGTGAGGCTCTTCGATATTGCACAGTACTTTCTTTCCAAGCTAGTAGGAAGACTTCCAGTTGGAAGTGGAGCGCCATTTCCGTTCCAATTTTCTGGAAGCTTGCTTCAGGGCTCGGGTATTTTCTGTATACCAGGGAGCTAGTTTCTTGTGACAAATATTTTTTGTTTTTAGGGATGCGTTTGCATCTAGGGTATACGCAAGGTTACATTTAGATCCTCAGATTTTTGTACTCTGACATCCTTGGGAAGGTGGAGGGAGTCTGGAGGGGCATCTAGGAATCTTTGGGTTGTCCGAGAATTTATAGCACGGCTTTTGATGATCCTTGGTTGGAGTCTTAGTAGATTATTTGTTGCCATTGCAAACGTGATAAGATGGTGGTCCGATAGTCCAGAATTATGAGGAAAGACATTCAGACAAAACTTGATCCAGGGTATGACTGTGGCAATGAGTAGGTCCGGAGACATGTTGGACAAAACTTGATCCAGGGTATGACTGTGGCAATGAGTAGGTCCGGAGACATGTTGGACAAAACTCACTGAGTCCATGATGGCCCTGAAGGCCTTTTGGAGTGAGTCTGTGGACTTTTCCATGTGAATATTAAAGTCACCAAAAATATGAATATTATCTGCCATGACTACAAGGTCCGATAGGAATTCTGGGAACTTAGTGAGGAACTCTGTATTCGGCCCAGGAGGCCTGTAAACAGTAGATATTAAACGTGATCGAGTGCATAGATTTCAGGACTTGAAGCTCCAAAGATGAAAACGCTGTCATTTTTGGGTGGGTAAATTAAAATTTGCTATCGTAAATGTTAGCAACACCTTTGCCTTTACGGGATGTGCGGGGGATATGGTCACCCGTGTTACCAGGAGGAGATGTCTCATGTAACAGAGTAAATTCATAAGGCTTAACTTCTTGAGACTATCAAACCCGGATCCGGGAGCATAATCATAGCCTCAAACTAATTAGCATAACGCAGCGGACATAAATCTTCCTACAAAATCTTCCTATTCATGAAAATCACAAATTAAATATATTGAGACACAGACACTTAGCCTTTTGTTAATCACACTGTCATCTCAGATTTTCAAAATATGCTTTACAGTCAACGCTAGACAAGCATTTGTGTAAGTTTATCATGGCATAATGCTATGCTAGGCTCTACTGGCAGCAGGCAACATTTTCACGAAAATAAGAAAAGCAATCAAATTAAATAATTTACCTTTGAAGAACTTCTGATGTTTTCACTCAGGAGACTCCCAGTTAGATAGCAAATGTTCCTTTTTTCCCAAAATATTATTTTTGTAGGCGAAATTGCTCCCGTTTGTTCGTCACGTTTGGCTGAGAAATCGACCGGAAAATGCGGTCACTACAACGGCAAACTTTTTTCCAAATTAGCTTCATAATATCGACAGAAACATGGCAAACGTTGTTTAGAATCAATCCTCAAGGTGTTTTTCACAGAACAATTCGATAATATATCCGTCGGGACAATTGGTTTCTCATAAGATACGATTGGAAAAATGGCTACTTGTGTACTTTACGCAAGATTTTCTGCGGGAGCCATCATGTGACCACTTGCTAAATGTGGTCCCTTGCGGCTATTCTTCAACATAAATGCGTAAAAAGACGTCACAATGCTGTAGACACCTTGGGGAATACGTAGAAAACGTAAGCTCATTCGTAGCTCATTCACAGCCATATAAGGAGTCATTGGCATGAGGCGGTTAAAAAAATGCAGCACTTCCTGATTGGATTCTTTTCTGGGTTTCGCCTGTAACATCAGTTCTGTTGCACTCACAGACAACATCTTTGCAGTTTTGGAAACGTCAGTGTTTTCTATCCAAAGCTGTCAATTATATGCATAGTCGAGCATCTTTTCGTGACAAAATATCTTGTTGAAAACGTGAAAGTTTTTTATCCAAAAATGAAAATACTGCCCCCTAGTTACAAAAGGTTAAGCCATGTTTCAGTCAGGCCCATCACATCAAGTATTGATCAGTGATTAGTTCATTGACTATAACTTCCTTGTAAGTGAGGGATCTCTTTCACGATCTCTTTCAATAATGACAGGAATGGAGGAGGTCTTTATTCCAGTGAGATTGCTAAGGCAAACACCGCCAGGTTTATTTTTTCCCAACCTAGATCGAGGCACAGACAAGGTCTCAATAGGGATAGCTGAGCTGACTTCACTGATTGCGCTAGTGGTAGACTCCACTTAGCTGGCAGGCTGGCTAACAGCCTGCTGCATAGCCTGCATCCTATCTCATTGTGGAGCTAGGGGAGTTAGAGCCCTGTCTATGTTCGTAGATAAGATGAGAGCACCCCTCCAGCTAGGATGGAGTCTGTCACTCCTCAACAGGCCAGGCTTGGTCCTGTTTGTGGGTGAGTACCAGAAAGAGAATTACTTGATGTCAACACATCTTTCTAGCTGATTTACACGCTGATGCTATGTTGCTCATGGCGACCTCTGACTGTTTCATCCTAACATCGTTGGTTCCGAAGTGGATAACAATATCTCAATACACTCTACACTTGCCAGTTTTAGCCTTAGCCAGAACCATTTTCAAATTAGCCTTAACATCTTAAGGTATAGGGGGCAGCATTCTCACTTTTGGATAAATATCATGCCCAATTTCAACTTCCTGCTACTCATGCCAAGAATATAAGATATGCATATCATTAGTCGATTTGGATAGAAAACACTCTGAAGTTTCTAAAACGGTTTGAATCATGTCTGTGAGTATAACAGAACTTATGTAGCAGGCAAAACCCCGAGGACTAACCATTCAGATTTTTTTTTTATAGGTCTCTGTCTGTTCAGTGAGTTCTCATTGGGAAACAATATTTCTTAGGAACTTGTTTTCAGTTCCTAACACTTCCACTGCATGTCACCAGTCTTTGGAATTTGGTTGAGGTCATTCCTTTGTGCAATGAAGAAGTATGGCCATCTAGGAACTGCGTAACACTGTTGAGAGTTGCGCAAGATTTGAAAAGTAGCTTGGTTTGTTGTCTTCCTGTATTGAACACAGATAGACCCATCTTCAATTTGATCGATTATTAACGTTTAAAAATACCTAAAGTTGTATTACAAAGGTAGTTTGAAATGTATTGGCAAAGTTTACAGGCAACTTTTGAAATATTTTGTAGTGATGTTGCGCAATTTGGAATCTGTTTTTTTCTGGATCAAACGCACCAAATAAATGGACATTATGGATATATATGGACTGAATTAATCGAACAAAAGGACCAATTGTGATGTTTATGGGACATATTGGAGTGCCAACAAAAGAAGCTCGTCAAAGGTAAGGCATGTTTTATATTTTATTTCTGCGTTTTGTGTCGCGCCTGCAGGGTTGAAATATGCTACCCTCTTTGTTTACTGTTGTGCTATCATCAGATAATAGCTTCTTATGCTTTCGCCAAAAAGCCTTTTTAAAATCTGAGACGTTGGCTGGATTCACAACGAGTGTAGCTTTAATTTAGTATCTTACATGTGGGATTTAATGAACGTTTGATTTGTATATCATTTATTTGAATTTGCCGCTCTGCATTTTCCCTGGCTGTTGGCCAAGTGGGACGCAAGCGTCCCCTATACCATAAGAAGTTGATGTCGGGAGCCCAGCCTCCTGGTAACAGTGTATGATTGCTGGATGATTCTTTTTAAGTCTAATATTGCGGTAATGGAGTCACCAATGATTAGGGTTTTCAATTGGTCAGAGATAATGGTGTGAGGATTTGGCGGCTCATACTCTGTTATGGGAGGAGTAGAGACCTGAGAAGGCCTGGTCTCTGACTCCGACTCGTTGCTTAATATTGGCTGAATGAGGGACACCGGTTGAGCATGCCGACAGCATTTTTCCCCCAGAAGCCTTGAGAAAGTTGTCCGGCTGCGGGGGCTGCGAAGGGATTTATCCTACTATCTGTACCTACTGGTGGCACAGACGCTGTTTCATACTTTCCTACACTTAAATTGTCTTTGCCTAACGATTGCATCTGAAGCTGGGCTTGCAGCACGTCTATCCTCACCATAAGGCAATATTTCTCCTGTATATTATGAGTACAGCGACTACAATTATGGCATAATGTTAATGTTACTACTTAGCTTTTTTGGGCTGGTGGAGGTCCTGACGAACCATGTCCAGATAAAGTTGAATGAAAGAAGTCCAGTGAGAGAAAAACATAACTAAGATGTTGGTGAATGTGTTAAATGGCAATTTGAATTGAACGGTTCTAACAAAAGTAAAAACCGTAAAGGTTGGCAGGTAGCCAAGTAGCAACAAACAGCACAACAGCACGGGGACAAGTGACACACTCAAAACCAAGTGGCCTGAGGGCACACACTTAATGTGTTGTCAAATCTGTTGTGAAATGTATTGTAATGTTTTTCAAATGGTATACAACTGCCTTAATGTTGCTGGACCCCAGGAAGAGTAGCTACTGCAGCAGAGAATGGGGATCCTTAATTGCAGTGGGCTAAATCAGTGTTTCTTGGTCTTAAACAAATCTACTTTGAAACAAACGTATACACCTCACACACATGGTTATGGGCTTAAAAAAAGAAGACACCTGTACCATGTTAGATATAGTGTTGAAATGTATTACATTTTGAGTTTGCATCTCAATATTACACTTTATATACATCACAGACGGCTGAAATATAACAAAACCGGTTGACATAGAAACACCGGATTTTGGGCTGCTTTTTGAAAATATTGTTCATTAATTATGACATTATAAAAAACATTTATAACATTCCACCCATGAGACCCCTAGAGGATGATTTGGTAATTAGACTTTAGGAGAGGGCTAATAAATACAAACAGTAAGACACATTAAGAGTCATCGAAGGGACAGTGATGTATGCAACAGTAAGACACATTAAGAGTCATTAGGGACAGTGATGTATGCAGCAGTAAGACACATTAAGAGTCATAGCAGGGACAGTGATGTATGCAACAGTAAGACACATTAAGAGTCATAGCAGGGACAGTGATGTATGCAGCAGTAAGACACATTAAGAGTCATAGCAGGGACAGTGATGTATGCAACAGTAAGACACATTAAGAGTCATAGCAGGGACAGTGATGTATGCAACAGTAAGACACATTAAGAGTCATAGCAGGACAGTGGAGATAGTCAGAGCACTTAGATCAGTGAGGGAGTTAGCCGAGGAGTTAGAGAGAAAGTGAATTAAAGCAAGTGTGTGTGTTTTTTCAGAGAAGGGGGATGAGCTGACATTTTCATCAGAAAGGGCAGAGAGTGGAGGCGACAGGACATAGTCTGAAGCTGAGTCCATACACCCCCCACCCAGACTCCCTCTCTCCCTCCTGACAGTGTCTGTTTGTCCATCCATCCTCCCCCAGGGCTTGAGCGTAGACCTACTGGAAAGGTCACTTAGCTCTCTCTCTCTCTCTCTCTCTCTCTCTCTCTCTCCATCTCTCTCTCTCTCTCTCTCTCTCCATCTCTCTCTCTCTCTCTCTCTCTCTCTCTCTCTCTCTCTCTCTCTCTCTCTCTCTCTCTCTCTCCCTCTCACTCTAGTGTATGTCTGTATTGTTTTAGTGATTCACCATAGTGAAGGCGTATACTCAGGTTTTCAGAGTCTCTATGTTTTTGGTTGGATAGGTTTATGAATTTCTTTCTTAGGTTTTTGCATTCTTCAAACCATTTGTCATTGTTGTTAATTTTCTTCAGTCTTATGTTTGACATTTCTAGATTTGATAGGGAAGCTGAGAGGTCAAATATACTGTTTAGGTTTTCTACTGCCATGTTTACACCTTCACTATTACAGTGAAACGTTTTGTCCAGGAAGTTGTCTAAAATGGATTGAATTTGTTGTTGCCCAATTTTTTGGGGTAGGTTTCCACACTACTTTCCTTTCATTTATAGCATTTCTTAATATTATTCACTTTCTTTGGCTTTCGTGTCTCATGATTGAGTATTGCGCTGTTCAAGTAGACTGATTTTGCTGTGATCTAATAGGTCTCTCTCCATTTCTCTCTTTCTCTCTCTCTTTCAATTCAATTTCAATTTAAGGTCTTTATTGGACATGGGAAATATATGTTAACATTGCCAAAGCAAGTGAAGTAGATAATAAACGAAAGTGAAATTAACAATACAAATGAACAGTAAACATTACACTCACAGAAGTTCCAAAAGAATAAAGACATTTCAAATGTCATATTATGTTTATACACAGTGTTGTGATGATGTGCAAATAGTTAATGTACAAAGGGAAAATAAATAAACATACATATGGATTGTATTTACAATGGTGTTTGTTCTTCACTGGTTTCCCTTTCTTGTGGCAACAAGTCACAAATCTTGCTGCTGTGATGGCACACTGTGGAATTTCACCCAATAGATATGGGAGTTTATACAAATTCTTTGTGGATCTGTGTAATCTGAGGGAAATACAGTGGGGCAAAAAATTATTTAGTCAGCCACCAGGTGTGCAATTCTCCCACTTAAAAAGATGAGAGAGGCCTGTAATTTTTATCATAGGTACACTTCAACTATGACAGACAAAATGAGAAAAAAAATCCAGAAAATCACATTGTAGGATTTTTTATGAATTTATCACAAAATATGGTGGAAAATAAGTATTTGGTCAATCACAAAAGTTTATCTCAATACTTTGTTATATACCTTTTGTTGGCAATGACAGAGGTCAAACGTTTTCTGCAAGTCTTCACAAGGTTTTCACACACTGTTGCTGGTATTTTGGCCCATTCCTGCATGCAGATCTCCTCTAGAGCAGTGATGTTTTGGGGCTGTTGCTGGGCAACACGGACTTTCAACTCCCTCCAAAGATTTTCTATGGGGTTGAGATCTGGAGACTGGCTAGGCCACTCCAGGACCTTGAAATGCTTCTTACGAAGCCACTTCTTTGTTGCCCGGGCGGTGTGTTTGGGATCATTGTCATGCTGAAAGACCCAGCCACGTTTCATCTTCAATGCCCTTGCTGATGGAAGGAGGTTTTCACTCAAAATCTCACGATACATGGCCCCATTCATTCTTTCCTTTACACGGATCAGTCGTCCTTGTCCCATTGCAGAAAAACAGCCCCAAAGCATGATGTTTCCACCCCCATGCTTCACAGTAGGTATGGTGTTCTTTGGATGCATTCTTCGTCCTCCAAACACGACGAGTTGAGTTTTTACCAAAAAGTAATATTTTGGTTTCATCTGACCATATGACATTCTCCCAATCTTCTTCTGGATCATCCAAATGCTCTCTAGCAAACTTCAGACAGGCCTGGACATGTACTGGCTTAAGCAGGGGAGACATGTCTGGCACTGCAGGATTTGAGTCCCTGGCGGCGTAGTGTGTTACTGATGGTAAGCTTTGTTACTTTGGTCCCAGCTCTCTGCAGGTCATTCACTAGGTCCCCCCGTGTGGTTCTGGGATTTTTGCTCACCGTTCTTGTGATCATTTTGACCCCACGGGGTGAGATCTTGCGTGGAGCCCCAGATCGAGGGAGATTATCAGTGGTCTTGTATGTCTTCCATTTCCTAATAATTGCTCCCACAGTTGATTTATTCAAACCAAGCTGCTTACCTATTGCAGATTCAGTCTTCCCAGCCTGGTGCAGGTCTACAACTTTGACATCTCTTTGGTCTTGGCCATAGTGGAGTTAGGAGTGTGACTGTTTGAGGTTGTGGACAGGTGTGTTTTATACTAATAACAAGTTCAAACAGGTGCCATTAATACAGGTAACGAGTGGAGGACAGAGGAGCCTCTTAAAGAAGGTCTGTGAGAGTCAGAAATCTTGCTTGTTTGTAGGTGACCAAATACTTATTTTCCACCATAATTTGCAAATAAATTCATTAAAAATCCTACAATGTGATTTTCTGGATTTTTTTTTCTCATTTTGTCTGTCATAGTTGAAGTGTACCTATGATGAAAATTACAGGCCTCTCTCATCTTTTTAAGTGGGAGAACTTGCACAATTGGTGGCTGACTAAATACTTTTTTGCCCCACTGTATGTGTCTCTAATATGGTCATACATTTGGCAGGAAGTTCAGCTTAGTTTCCACCTCATTTTGTGGGCAATGTGCACATAGCCTGTCTTCTCTTTCGAGCCAGGTCTGCCTATGGCAGCAAGGCTATGCTCACTGAGTCTGTACATAGTCAAAGCTTTCCTTAAAGTTTGGGTCAGTCAAAGTGGTCAGGTATTCTGCCACTGTATACTCTCTGTTTAGCATTCTAGTTTGGTCTGTGTTTTTGTTCATTCTTTCCAATGTGTCATGATTTGGTTGGATCTAATTGTGTTGCTGTCCTGGGGCTTTGTGGGGGGTGTTTGTGTTTGTGAACAGAACCCCAGGACCAGCTTGCTTGGGGGGCTCTTCTCCAGGTTCATCTCTCTGTAGGTGATGGCTCTGTGGGGTGTGTTTGTGTTTATGAACAGAGCCCCAGGACCAGCTTGCTTAGGGGACTCTTCTCCAGGTTCATCTCTCTGTAGGTGATGGCTTTGTTATGGAAGGTTTGGGAATCGCTTCCTTTTAGGTGGTTGTAGAATTTGACGTCTCTTTTCTGGATTTGGATAATTAGCGGGTATCGGACAAATTCTGCTCTGCTTGCATTATTTGGTGTTTTACGTTTTACACTGGGGATATTTTTGCAGAATCCTGCATGCAGAGTATTTATTTGGTGTTTGTCCCATTGTGTGAATTCTTGGTTGGTGAGCGGACCCCAGACCTCACAACCATAAAGGTCAATGTGTTCTATAACTGATTCAAGTATTTTTAGACACATCCTTAGAGGTCGACCGACTATGATTTTTCAGCGCCGATACTGATTATTGGAGAACCAAAAAAAGCCGATACCGATTAATAGGCCGATGCTTGAAGCATTGTGAAGAGCTGCTGGCAAAACGCACAAAAGTGCTGTTTGAATGAATGCTTACGAGCCTGCTGGTGCCTACCACCGCTCAGTCAGACTGCTCTATCAAATCATAGACTTAGTTATAATATAATAACACACAGAAATACGAGCCTTAGGTCATTAATATGGTGGCATCCGGAAACTATTATCTCAAAAACAAGACGTTTATTCTTTCAGTGAAATACTGAACCGTTCCGTATTTTATCTAACGGGTGGCATCCCTAAGTCTAAATATTCCTGTTACATTGTACAACCTTCAAAGTTATGTTATAATTACGTAAAATTCTGGCAAATTAGGCGGCCCAAGCTGTTGCATATACACTGACTCTGCGTGCAATGAATGCAAGAGAAGTGACACAATTTCACATGGTTAATATTGCCTACTAACCTGGCTTTCTTTTAGCTAAATATGCAGTTTTAAAGATCTATACTTCTGTGTATTGATTTTAAGGAAGGCATTGATGTTTATGGTTCGGTACACATTGGAGCAACGACAGTCCTTTTTCACGAATGCGCACCGCATCGATTATATGCAACGCAAGACACGCTAGATAAACTAGTAATATCATCAACCATGTGTAGTTAACTAGTGATTATTATTGTTTTTTATAAGATAAGTTTAATGCTAGCTAGCAACTTACCTTGGCTTCTTACTGCATTTGCTTAACAGGCAGTCTCCTCGTGGAGTGTAATGTAATCAGGTGGTTAGAGCATTGGACTAGTTAACTGGAAGGTTGCAAGATTGAATCCCCCGAGCTGACAAGGTACAAATCTGTCATTCTACCCCTGAACAGGCAGTTAACCCACCGTTCCCAGGCCGTCATTGATAATAAGAATGTGTTCTTAACTGACTTGCCTAGTTAAATGAAGATTGAATAAAGGTGTAATTAAAAAATAAATAATAATAATAATAAGATCGACCAAATCGGTGTCCAAAAATACCGATTTCCGATTGTTATGAAAACTTGAAATCGGACCTAATTAATCGGCCATTCTGATTAATTGGTCGACCTCTAATCCGAATTGGTATGTCGAATTTTATGTTCCTTTTGATGGCATAAAGGCCCTTCTTGCCTTGTCTATCTCTCTATCTCTCTCTCTCTCTCTCTCTCGTTGTTTTTCTCTCTCGCTCTCTCTCTCTTTCCCTCTCTCCCTCTCTCTCCCTCTCTCTCTCTCTCTCTCTCCCTCTCTCTCGTTGTTTTTCTCTCTCGCTCTCTCTCTCTTTCCCTCTCTCTCTCCGTCTCTCTCTCTCTCTCTCCCTCTCTCTCTTTGCCTCTCTCTTCTCTGTCTGTGCTACCAATGTCTCACTCTCCTTTTCCTTTACTCCTTTAACTCCCCCCTATCTCTCTCTCTCTCTCTCACACACACACACACACACACACACACACACACACACACACACACACACACACACACACACACACACACACACACACACACTGATGCTGGGAGCCCTCCAGCTGTGTGTGTGTACACCTTTCTGCACACAGAGGAGACATCTTATTGGCACGCCGTCAGGACCGTACTCATCTACCCAGCACCGTACACTCCTCCTCTGTCTGTAGCTCCTTCACTCCAAACCCCTGTCTTCACCTTCTAACCAGTAAACCACCCCTTCCCATCCTGCCCAATAATGTTTGTACCATGTTTTGTGCTGGTCTCTCTTTATGCAGTGTTGTGGTTTCTCTCTTGTCGTGTGATGTGTGTTTTGTACTATATTTTTCTTTTTAATCCCAGCCCTCGTCCCTGTAGGAGGCCTTTTGCCTTTTGGTAGGCTGTCATTGTAAATAAGAATTTGTTCTTAACTGACTTGCCTAGTTAAAAAAAGGTTAAAAAAAAAATAAAATTTTTTAACTATTCGCTTCACCTAACCAGAACACCCCACCCACAGTAATCCATCTTCTCCAACTACTATCGTCAGTTTGAATTTGCGCAGCTTGTTACTGTGTAACCTTAAGAGCACGTACATCATGAACCTGTTTTTATCACTGGTGTCATATGGTCATCATCTCCACTCTCTGTAGTGTAATTAAGACCCAGAGAGTAAGGGAGAGCAGTGACTTTCATAATGACCCAGAGAGTAAGGGAGAGCAGTGACTTTCATAATGACCCAGAGAGTAAGGGAGAGCAGTGACTTTCATTATGACCCAGAGAGTAAGGGAGAGCAGTGACTTTCATTATGACCCAGAGAGTAAGGGAGAGCAGTGACTTTCATTATGACCCAGAGAGTAAGGGAGAGCAGTGACTTTCATTATGACCCAGAGAGTAAGGGAGAGCAGTGACTTTCATTATGACCCAGAGAGTAAGGGAGAGCAGTGACTTTCATTATGACCCAGAGAGTAAGGGAGAGCAGTGACTTTCATTATGACCCAGAGAGTAAGGGAGAGCAGTGACTTTCATTATGACCCAGAGAGTAAGGGAGAGCAGTGACTTTCATTATGACCCAGAGAGTAAGGGAGAGCAGTGACTTTCATTATGACCCAGAGAGTAAGGGAGAGCAGTGACTTTCATTATGACCCAGAGAGTAAGGGAGAGCAGTGACTTTCATTATGACCCAGAGAGTAAGGGAGAGCAGTGACTTTCATTATGACCCAGAGAGTAAGGGAGAGCAGTGACTTTCATTATGACCCAGAGAGTAAGGGAGAGCAGTGACTTTCATTATGACCCAGAGAGTAAGGGAGAGCAGTGACTTTCATTATGACCCAGAGAGTAAGGGAGAGCAGTGACTTTCATTATGACCCAGAGAGTAAGGGAGAGCGGGGACTTTCATTATGACCCAGAGAGTAAGGGAGAGCAGTGACTTTCATTATGACCCAGAGAGTAAGGGAGAGCAGTGACTTTCATTATGACCCAGAGAGTAAGGGAGAGCAGTGACTTTCATTATGACCCAGAGAGTAAGGGAGAGCAGTGACTTTCATTATGACCCAGAGAGTAAGGGAGAGCAGTGACTTTCATTATGACCCAGAGAGTAAGGGAGAGCAGTGACTTTCATAATGACCCAGAGAGTAAGGGAGAGCGGGGACTTTCATTATGACCCAGAGAGTAAGGGAGAGCAGGGACTTTCAAAGCCTCCTATCTTGTTGTTCTCCTGAACAACAAACAGTAAAACAACAGTGTTGACTGGGGCATCGAATCAAAGGTTCGCTAAATGTCTCAATTCTATTTGTTCCACACACACACGCACGCACGCACGCAGACGCACACACACACACACACACACACACACACACACACACACACACACACACACACACACACACACACACACTTGTTCGCACACACACAAACACACACAGGCAGCGCACACAGACACACACATAGCCTTGTCATGTAAAACAGCATCCACAATAACAGATCAACAGAGAAATCAAAGGCGTAAAGCGCCAGACACCAGCAGAGTTGGACTAGAGGAGAGATTAGTGTCTGAGCACCGGTTGGCCTAGAGGTCTCACATGATCTTTCAATAGATCTGAGTGAGTATACAGGGAGATACCATGTATGTGCATGGCCTGCGTGCAATGTACGTGTGCACTTGTGTGTGTGTGTGTGTGTGTGTATGACTCATTGACTTGTGCTCTGTGCTTCTATGCAAACAAGTCTGTTTACATGCCAGTCTGCTTAAATCCCCACTTTCTCCCTCTCTCTGTTGTTTCTCCCTCTCTACCCACCTCTCCTTTTCTCTCTCACTTTCCCTGTCTCTCATTCTCTCTCCCTTTCTCTCTCTCTGCTCTCCTTCTCTGTCTTCTGGTTGAGAGTGGGGCTGTGGTCCTCTGTGGTCTGTGTGTTACTGCTGTGTGTTACTGAGAGTGGAGATCAGTCTGTACTGATGAGAGAGATGGAAACAGGAAGGAGCTGTGTTAAAGCAGGGAGTCGCAAAACAAGACCAGCAGAACAGCCTCTCGATGCATTTGTGTGTGTATTAGTGGTTGTGTGTGTAATTGTGTGTGTGTGTGTCTGCATGCATACTTGAATGTATGTGTATATGAATGTGTGTGTGTTTTTGTGTATGAGCGTTCTGTTAAGTTTGAGGGTATTTTTCCGGAGATACAGTCGCTTGGTTTTCCGGAGTGCCAGCGTTCCTGGTGTTCCTGTCGTCTCCATGGAGATTCCCATTAGTGTGTCAACAGTGTGACTCCTCCCACTCTCCCCGCCACAACCACAGAAGACAGCTGTTCACATCCTCCCACAATACACACTGCGACTGTATATAGTGTGTGTGTGTGTGTGTGTGTGTGTGTGTGTGTGTGTGTGTGTGTGTGTGTGTGTGTGTGTGTGTGTGTGTGTGTGTGTGTGTGTGTGTGTGTGTGTGTGTGTGTGTACTTTCTGTAGCTCAGTGTGTGTGCAGTGCTCTGTCTCTCTGTAGACTATATGTCGGTAGTGTGTTTGTTAGCTCACTGTATATGTAGGTTATATGCATTATGCAGAGCTAGGAGAGGGTTCTATAAATAAATCAGCCTGCAGTGGGCTGCAGTGGGCTCACAGGCAGAATAATCTATCTGACACCAGGGGGAGAGAGAAACCGAGGGAAAGAGAAAAAAACGAGGGGGAGAGAGAGAGAAAAACCGAGGGGGAGAGAAAGAGAGAAACCGAGGAAGGGAGAGAAACTGAGGGAGAGAGAGAAACCGAGGGAGGGAGAGAAACCGAGGGAAAGAGAAAAACCGAGGGGGGAGAGAGAGAGAGAGAGAGAGAGAGAGAGCGAAACCAAGGGGAAGAGAGAAACAGAGGGAGAGAGAAACTGAGGGGAAGAGAGAAACAGAGAGAGAGAGAAAAAGAGAGAGAGAGAGTAGAGAGAGAGAGAGAGAGAGAGAGAGAGAGAAACCGAGGGGAAGAGAGAAACAGAGAGAGAGAGAGAGAAACTGAGGGGAAGAGAGAAACAGAGAGAGAGAGAGAGAAAGAGAGAGAGAGAGAAACCGAGGGGAAGAGAGAAACAGAGAGAGAGAGAGAGAAGATGCTTGGATCTTAAACCAGGCCTGGAACTTGAGAGAAAATAACAATATGTAGCTTTCACTTCTGGTCAAAGTGCCGCCATTGTACTTGTGTGTAAACTCAGGGGGTGGGTAAACCCTTAATTGTTTGGTTATTCGTCTTGGGTGAGAATGTTGTTCCTATGTTCTGGTATTCCACCAGAACCGCAACCTAAGATACAGTAGCAGACTAACCTGACTTTTTTCAGTCAGCTGAGAGCCAGAGAGATGTTTTCAACCCTGAACACATTTCAATTTAATCCTGTATTGTTTATAGGCTACAGCTGGACTTATTACCGCAGGGCCAGTGTTCTCTTGAACTGGTGTGTTTTGGAGAATGGGTGAAGGACATCTCATTTGTTGCCTAGATGACGTTGGAATGTGCAGCAGTACATCCCAATGTAAAGGGGATTAGGGTCTTCTGAAAACATTGTTGTGTTTTGACTACAACCTCCTCTTAACGTTTCTGAATAGTATTTCTATGGTTGTGTTTATAGATCAGGTAATGGAAACGCCACGTGTCCCTCCTGGGGGGATAGATCCAGAATCTCTACATTGCCGCCCATCAACATGATCCTAAATTTAACCTACTGTTTATATGTGTATTTCACACTACGTTGAGGTAAACATCGGAGTATAATGCCTGTATGGATGTCAATGGATGTCATCTTCACCAATCAAGTGCATTACACTTAAAAATGACTTAAACTACCACCACCAATTTCTGTTTGGCTAGCTATGCTACCAGCTTTTAAGAAAGGGTTAGCGTTTATATATATAATAAAAACACAGCGAAAACAGCCCAATGTAGTCAAATCGGATTTCAGTAACCACATTGTGGGCCAGTTGATGCCAATGACGGCTTCCTTCTTCTACAGGGCATCCAGAATGTATTCACACCCCTTCATGTTGTTGTGTTACAGCCTGAATCTGAAATCGATCACATTTCCATTTTTTGTCACTGGCCAACACACATTTCATTATTATGGTTTTATAATTTAGTTTTTACAAATGAATAATAAATGAAAAGCTGAAATGTCTTGAGTCACTAAATATTCAAGCCCTTTGTTATGGCAAGCATAAATACGTTCTGGAGTTAAAATGTGCTTAACAAGTCACATAATAAGTTGCATGGACTCACTCTGTCTGCAATAATAGTGTTTAACATGTTTTTTGAATGACTACCTCATCTCTGTACCCCACAAATACAATTATCTGTAAGGTCCCTCAGTCGAGCAGTGAATTACAAACACAGATTCAACCACAAAGACCAGGGAAAGGGAGATGGGGACACTTGAGCAGTTGCACAACTGAATTAATTCAACTGAAATGTGTCTTCCGCATTTAACCAAACCCCTCTGAATCAGAGGGAGGTTTTCCAATGCCTCACATTGGTAGATCTATTGGTAGATGGGTAAAATAAATAAAAGCTGACATTGAATATCCGTTTGAACATGGTGAAGTTATTCATTACACTGGATGGTGTATCAATACACCCAGTTACTACAAAGATACGGGCGTCCTTCCTAACTCAGTTAACGGAGAGGAAGGAAAACGCTCAGGGATTTCACCATGAGGCAAAGAGTGACTTTAAAACAGTTACAGAGTTTAATGGCTGTGACAAGAGAAAACTAAGGATGGCTCCACAACATTGTAGTTACTCCACAATACTAACCTAACTGACAGAGTGAAAATAAGGAAGCCTGTGCAGAATAAAATATATTCCAAAACATGCATCCTGTTTGCAACAAAGGCACTAAAGTGATACTGCAAAAAATGTGGCAAAGCAATTCACTTTATGTCCTGAATACAAAGTGTTATATTTGTGGCAAATTCAATATAACAAATTACTGAGTACCAGTCTCCATATTTTCAAGCATAGTGGTGGCTGCATCATGTTATGAGTATGCTTGTAATCGTTATGGACTAGGAGATTGTCTGTGACGTAATAGAGATAAGCACAGGCAAAATCCTAGAGGATAACCTAAAACACAAGGCCAAATCTACACTGGAGTTTCTGACCAAGAAGATAGTGAATGTTCCTGAGGGGCTGACTTACAGTTTTGACTTAAATCTTCTTGAAAATGTATGGCTAGACTTGAAAATGGTTGTTTAGCAAATAACCAATTTTACAGAGGTTGAACATTTCTGAAAAGAATAATGGGCAAATTTTGCACAATCCAGGTGTGGATCACTCTCCGAGACTGTACCCCGAAAGGTGTAAATGCTGCGAAAGGTCATTCTAACATGTATTGACTCAGGAGGTTGAATACTTATCTAATCAACATATAGTAGTGTTGAATTTTCCACATTTTTCTTCCACTTTGACATTGGAGTATTTTGTGTAGATTATTGACAACAAAAGGACAATGAAATCCATTTTAATCTCACTTTGTAACACAACAAAATCAAGGAGTGTGAATACTTCCTGAAGGCACTGTATTCCCCACAGTCTGCATTCCATTGATCTCTTTATCGCATGAATAACCCCTCTCCCTCTCCCTGTCTTCTGCCCCACCCTCTCTCTCTCTCTCTCTCTTTCTCTTTCTCTTGCTCTTTCTCTATCTTTTCCAGGTGATGGAGGTGAAGGGTCAGATGATTCATGTCCCAGAATCCTCTACTCTGATGTTCCTGGGTTCCCCCCGGGTGGACAAGCTGGAGGAGCTGATGGGCAGGGGCCTCTACCTGTCAGACATCCCCATCCACGACGCCACGCGTGATGTCATACTGGTGGGACAGCAGGCCAAGGCACAGGACGGCCTCAAGAACAGGATGGACAAACTCAAGGTACAGTCAAACACACATGCAATATGCACACACAAACACACAAGTGCACACACACGGTCACACACACATACACGTGTGCTCATACTCATTATTCTGTCACGTAGACATTCAGCAGCCCACTCATCCAGCTTCAGAAAAAGGGAAAACGCGTTGGTCACTAAACCTCTACTCCATCATCCCCATTCTACTAATTGTATTTCTATCCCTGTGCTCTTCCCCAGGCAACTCTAGAAAAGACACACCAAGCTCTAGAAGAGGAGAAGAGGAGGACAGTAGACCTTCTCTACTCCATCTTTCCTGGTGACGTGGCCCAGAAGCTGTGGCAGGGGGAGTCTGTCCCCGCCAGGAAGTTTGATGATGTCACCATGCTGTTCTCTGACATCGTGGGCTTCACGGCAGTGTGTGCCCAGTGTACCCCCATGCAGGTCATCAGCATGCTCAACGAGCTCTACACACGCTTCGACTACCAGTGTGGAATACTGGATGTGTATAAGGTAGGAACACACACCTGTTTGACTACCAGTGTAGAATCCTAGATGTGAATAAGGTAGGAACACACACCTGTTTGACTACCAGTGTGGAATCCTAGATGTGAATAAGGTAGGAACACACACCTGTTTGACTACCAGTGTGGAATACTGGATGTGTATAAGGTAGGAACACACACCTGTTTGACTACCAGTGTGGAATCCTAGATGTGTATAAGGTAGGAACACACACCTGTTTGACTACCAGTGTAGAATCCTAGATGTGAATAAGGTAGGAACACACACCTGTTTGACTACCAGTGTGGAATCCTAGATGTGAATAAGTTAGGAACACACACCTGTTTGACTACCAGTGTGGAATCCTAGATGTGAATAAGTTAGGAACACACACCTGTTTGACTACCAGTGTGGAATCCTAGATGTGAATAAGGTGGGAACACACCTGTTTGACTACCAGTGTGGAAACCTAGATGTGTATAAGGTAGGAACACACCTGTTTGACTACCAGTGTGGAATCCTAGATGTGTATAAGGTGGGAACACACCTGTTTGACTACCAGTGTGGAAACCTAGATGTGAATAAGGTGGGAACACACCTGTTTGACTACCAGTGTGGAAACCTAGATGTGTATAAGGTGGGAACACACCTGTTTGACTACCAGTGTGGAAACCTAGATGTGTATAAGGTGGGAACACACCTGTTTGACTACCAGTGTGGAAACCTAGATGTGAATAAGGTGGGAACACACCTGTTTGACTACCAGTGTGGAAACCTAGATGTGTATAAGGTAGGAACACACCTGTTTGACTACCAGTGTGGAATCCTAGATGTGTATAAGGTGGGAACACACCTGTTTGACTACCAGTGTGGAAACCTAGATGTGTATAAGGTAGGAACACACCTGTTTGACTACCAGTGTGGAATCCTAGATGTGTATAAGGTGGGAACACACCTGTTTGCACATTACAAACTGTACAGTGCATGCTTGTTGTTATATGTTTCAGGGTTTGGGTCGATTCTGAATTGAGTTACGAATTGCTCTTTAATTCCATTTCAATTATTGTATTTGAATTGGCCACACCCCACAGGAAGCAGAATTTAGATTGCATTCAAATTAAAGGAAGTAGAATTTAATTAAATGAATTTCAAATGACTTATTTATTCTACACATCACCATAGCAATGTTTATTTTGACTTGGTTACCAATACCATTTAGCATTAGATTGAAACATTTCATCTTTAAAACTCATTTTCCTAAAACAGTAAAAAATAATTAGTGGTCTAGAAATACTCTAAGATCATGTTGTGGGTTGTCTTTAATAATTCATATCTCCCCATAATATCAGAAACAAAATATTTTCCCATAGTGCATTAGATCAAACTGTTTGACATATTTGAGTTAAAATAAAGCTCATATTGTAACGGTCTTCTTCCTCCTCTGACGAGGAGTAGTAGGAAGGATCGGAGGACCAATGTGCAGCGTGGTTAGTGTCTATATTGTTTTAATGAGAAAACTGAACACTGAACAAAAACAATAAAACGACAAAACGAACAGTCCTGTACGGTGAAGCAAAACACAGAACAGAAAATAATCACCCACAACTCAAGCGTGAAAACAGGCTACCTAAGTATGGTTCTCAATCAGGGACTGCCTCTGATTGAGAACCATACCAGGCCAAACAAAGAAACCCCAAATCATAGAGAAAAGAACATAGACTGCACACCCCAACTCACGCCCTGACCATACTAAAACAAAGACCAAACAAAGGAACTAAGGTCAGAACGTGACACATATTTCAAATGGTATGTGTATTCGTTGTATTAATAAGTGGTAGATTTGTCAAATGAATGAGATTTTCATGTTACACATCTCAGTTGACTCAAATCAAATTAAATTCAAATTATGCTTCCTGTGGAGTGTGGCCAATTGAAATTAAATTGAAATTCATTGTTTGAATTGGATTAAATTCAGAAATGCTGAATTGACTCCAACCCTGATATGTGTCATCTGTCCACATAGGACAGGTATAGTGCAATTGAGTAATGGTGCTGCCGTGGGTAAATACAAGGATCAATCAAGTTGTGTTTTATATCAGCACTGTGTGTGTGCGTGTGTGTGCGTGCGTGCGTGCATATGTATCGGGTGGAAAAACACACTGATTAATGGCTAATGCAACAGTGCTTAACAACATTGTGTCAATACTGGCTGCCTGACAGAGTGGTATTACAACAAGGCCCAGTGCGTCCATTAACAACCATCACTCCCTCCGTCCATCTAGCACTACATCAGCTCTCTATCCATCCCTCCATCCATCTAGCACTACATCAGCTCTCTATCCATCCCTCCATCCATCTAGCACTACATCAGCTCTCTATCCATCCCTCCATCCATCTAGCACTACATCAGCTCTCTATCCATCCCTCCATCCATCTAGCACTACATCAGCTCTCTATCCATCCCTCCATCCATCTAGCACTACATCAGCTCTCTATCCATCCCTCCATCCATCTAGCACTACATCAGCTCTCTATCCATCCCTCCATCCATCTAGCACTACATCAGCTCTCTATCCATCCCTCCATCCATCTAGCACTGCATCAGCTCTCTATCCATCCCTCCATCCATCTAGCACTACATCAGCTCTCGTCCTTCGCCAGGGTTTGAGTCAGCACTACATCAGCTCTCTATCCATCCCTCCATCCATCTAGCACTACATCAGCTCTTGTCCTTCACCAGGGTTTGAGTCAGCACTACATCAGCTCTCTATCCATCCCTCCATCCATCTAGCACTACATCAGCTCTCGTCCTTCGCCAGGGTTTGAGTCAGAACTACATCAGCTCTCTATCCATCCCTCCATCCATCTAGCACTACATCAGCTCTTGTCCTTCGCCAGGGTTTGAGTCAGCACTACATCAGCTCTCGTCCTTCGCCAGGGTTTGAGTCAGCACTACATCAGCTCTCTATCCATCCCTCCATCCATCTAGCACTACATCAGCTCTCGTCCTTCGCCAGGGTTTGAGTCAGAACTACATCAGCTCTCTATCCATCCCTCCATCCATCTAGCACTACATCAGCTCTTGTCCTTCGCCAGGGTTTGAGTCAGCACTACATCAGCTCTCGTCCTTCGCCAGGGTTTGAGTCAGCACTACATCAGCTCTCTATCCATCCCTCCATCCATCTAGCACTACATCAGCTCTCTATCCATCCCTCCATCCATCTAGCACTACATCAGCTCTCGTCCTTCGCCAGGGTTTGAGTCAGCACTACATCAGCTCTCGTCCTTCGCCAGGGTTTGAGTCAGCACTACATCAGCTCTCGTCCTTCGCCAGGGTTTGAGTCAGTACTACATCAGCTCTCGTCCTTCGCCAGGGTTTGAGTCAGCACTACATCAGCTCTCGTCCTTCGCCAGGGTTTGAGTCAGCACTACATCAGCTCTCGTCCTTCGCCAGGGTTTGAGTCAGCACAGATACAGCAGTTTTTCTTACCCTTCCTTTCCTTTCTCCTCAACCTTCTACTTTTTTACTTGACTCTTCCCCTTCTCTCTTTCTACTTCTATTTCCTCTCGTCTCCACTTTCTCCTCTCCCCCTCTCTTTTCCTGCTCTATGTGAGGAGGGGGAGAGGGGGGGGGGAGAGAGGGGGGGAGAGAGGAGTCCCATATGTTCCCATTGTCATGGTTAATCTGGATAAATGACTGTGACTGGAAGAAAATGAGAGTGTTTCTTGTCGTCAGGTACAGCTTGTATGAGTGTTTATTTTAATTCTGTCAGGATAAATGTTATGAAAATATTTAAATTTGATTAAGTATAGAACTCAAATCAAATGAAATCGTCATGGCTTCATGGACTCTTCTCCAATCCCCATATAGATTGAGACTATAGGCGATGCCTACTGTGTTGCGGGCGGGCTCCACCGGAAGATTGACAGCCATGCCAAGCCAATCGCACTCATGGCCCTGAAGATGATGGAGCTGTCAGAGGAGGTGTTAACGCCGGACGGCAAGTCCATCAAGGTGAGTCTTCGCTTGGCACAGGAGAGGGGATGGGCTATTTCTCCCTCACTCTCTTTTTCTGTCATCTTTTCTGTCTCCCTTTTCACTCCTCCTCTTTTTCCTCACTTCCTCTTTCTTTCTTTCCATCTCTTTTCACCCTCTCCTCCTGCAGTCTGTCTCTCTTCTCATTCAAATGTATATGTGGTTTACACCTGGAATTTAAAGCGTCTATCAGCTTATCCGTGCGGTGCTGTGTTGTGCCACAGACAGAAGGGGTAACCCAGACATGTCACAGGGGCTATAGAGCTGAAACATCCATTTAGAAAGTTTTCTTACCACCAAATATGGTAGTGAGAGGAAGTCCAGTCGCTGGTAGTGGGAGAGGATGGAACTAGGTGAAACTGGGCCAAGTTGTCATCGATGAAACTAGAAAACTAGAATCCGCTATGAACACAGTGCACTCAGTTTTATAAGTTTAAAAGCAGTTTTTTAGTAGGAGTGCAAGGTCGAATTGAGTTTGTGCACATGCACACTTCACAGAGGAGGCATTCCCTAATGGAATACATGCTACAACACGTCAATAGAATCTCGCTAGCTCGTGCTTGGCTTTGCCCACCTCCTTGCTTGTTCTGCCGACCATGCTTCATTTGCTCCCACTGTAATGTGTTGTGTTGTGCTAGCTGTGTTGTGATGTGTTGTGCTAGCTGTGCTGTATTATGTTGTGCTAGCTGTGTTATGTTATGTTGTGCTAGATTGTGCTGTGTTGGTCTAGCTGTGTTGTGCTAGCTGTGTTGTGTTGTGCTATCTGTGTTGTGATGTGTTGTGTAGTGCTAGCTGTTTAAGGCTAGCTGTGATGTGCTATCTGTGTTGTGCTATCTGTGTTGTGATGTGTTGTGCTAGCTGTGTTGTGTTGTGCTATCTGTGTTGTGATGTGTTGTGCTAGCTGTGTTGTGCTAGCTGTGTTGTGTTGTGCTAGCTGTGTTGTGTTGTGCTAGCTGTGTTGTGTTGTGCTATCTGTGTTGTGCTATCTGTGTTGTGATGTGGTGTGCTAGCTGTGTTGTGATGTGTTGTGCTAGCTGTGTTGTGCTAGCTGTGTTGTGCTAGCTGTGTTGTGCTAGCTGTGTTGTGATGTGCTAGCTGTGTTGTGCTATCTGTGTTGTGATGTGTTGTGCTAGCTGTGTTGTGCTAGCTGTGTTGTGCTATCTGTGTTGTGCTAGCTGTGTTGTGATGTGCTAGCTGTGTTGTGCTATCTGTGTTGTGATGTGTTGTGCTAGCTGTGTTGTGATGTGTTGTGCTAGCTGTGTTGTGATGTGTTGTGCTAGCTGTGTTGTGATGTGTTGTGCTAGCTGTGTTGTGCTAGCTGTGTTGTGCTATCTGTGTTGTGGTGTGTTGTGCTAGCTGTGCTGTGATGTGCTAGCTGTGTTGTGCTATCTGTGTTGTGATGTGTTGTGCTAGCTGTGTTGTGTTGTGCTATCTGTGTTGTGCTATCTGTGTTGTGATGTGTTGTGCTAGCTGTGTTGTGATGTGTTGTGCTAGCTGTGTTCTGATGTGTTGTGCTAGCTGTGTTGTGATGTGTTGTGCTAGCTGTGTTTGTGTTATGTTGTGCTTTATTGTGCTGTGTTGTGTTGTGCTAGCTGTTTTGTGCTGTGTTGAGCTAGCTGTTGTGTTGTGCTAGCTGTGTTGTGTTGTGCTAGCTGTGTTGTGTTGTGCTTGCTGTGTTGTGCTAGCTGTGTTGTTTTGTGTCATGCTAGCTGTATTGTGCTAGCTGTGTTGTGCTAGTTGCTTCGTCTCATTGGCTGGCTGACAGTCCCAGATGTGTGTGTATTATAATCGTCGTGGCCCATTGGGAAGGAAGTTCTTAACCAGCTGTAGATGCTGACAATGGAGCCCCTCTCATCTTCCCCTTTACTGACGATGAGATGAAACATGTCTTCACAAGGAAGGGAGCACACGGCATGCGCACACACACACACACACACACACACGGACCGACACTACAATGGGTTTGTGTTTTTGTGTGTGTACAATAAATGAGTGTTTGTGGATGTCCGTGTGCATAATAATGCTTGCAGTGTGTGATCACAGCACGCATGTGTGTAATTGACTTATTGCCGACACACCGGTCGTCACGTGATGGATAGAACATGGGAATGCGTAGTGTTGCCATGGTGATGGGAGAATCGTGACATGGCAGCAGGGGTTGTTTTTGGCTAATTAATGCCGGTTGTTTCTGTTACGCTGTTGTTTTAATGTGTTACAGGAAATACATGAGCTTTGTGTTGGGTTGTATTGTGTTACAGAGAATACATGAACTTTGTGTTGGGTTGTAATGTGTTAAGTTACAGAGAATACATGAGCTTTGTGTTGGGTTGTATTGTGTTAGGTTACAGAGAATACATGAGCTTTGTGTTGGGTTGTATTGTGTTACAGAGAATACATGAGCTTTGTGTTGGGTTGTATTGTGTTACAGAGAATACATGAGCTTTGTGTTGGGTTGTATTGTGTTAGGTTACAGAGAATACATGAGCTTTGTGTTGGGTTGTATTGTGTTACAGAGAATACATGAGCTTTGTGTTGGGTTGTATTGTGTTACAGAGAATACATGAGCTTTGTGTTGGGTTGTATTGTGTTACAGAGAATACATGAGCTTTGTGTTGGGTTGTAATGTGTTACAGAGAATACATGAGCTTTGTGTTGGGTTGTATTGTGTTACAGAGAATACATGAGCTTTGTGTTGGGTTGTAATGTGTTACAGAGAATACATGAGCTTTGTGTTGGGTTGTATTGTGTTAGGTTACAGAGAATACATGAGCTTTGTGTTGGGTTGTATTGTGTTACAGAGAATACATGAGCTTTGTGTTGGGTTGTAATGTGTTAGGTTACAGAGAATACATGAGCTTTGTGTTGGGTTGTATTGTGTTACAGAGAATACATGAGCTTTGTGTTGGGTTGTATTGTGTTAGGTTACAGAGAATACATGAGCTTTGTGTTGGGTTGTATTGTGTTACAGAGAATACATGAGCTTTGTGTTGGGTTGTATTGTGTTACAGAGAATACATGAGCTTTGTGTTGGGTTGTATTGTGTTAGGTTACAGAGAATACATGAGCTTTGTGTTGGGTTGTAATGTGTTACAGAGAATACATGAGCTTTGTGTTGGGTTGTATTGTGTTACAGAGAATACATGAGCTTTGTGTTGGGTTGTATTGTGTTACAGAGAATACATGAGCTTTGTGTTGGGTTGTATTGTGTTAGGTTACAGAGAATACATGAGCTTTGTGTTGGGTTGTATTGTGTTACAGAGAATACATGAGCTTTGTGTTGGGTTGTATTGTGTTACAGAGAATACATGAGCTTTGTGTTGGGTTGTATTGTGTTAGGTTACAGAGAATACATGAGCTTTGTGTTGGGTTGTATTGTGTTACAGAGAATACATGAGCTTTGTGTTGGGTTGTATTGTGTTAGGTTACAGAGAATACATGAGCTTTGTGTTGGGTTGTATTGTGTTACAGAGAATACATGAGCTTTGTGTTGGGTTGTATTGTGTTACAGAGAATACATGAGCTTTGTGTTGGGTTGTAATGTGTTACGTTACAGAGAAGGTCACGTTCAGGCAGTCTATCTTCCTCACATCTCCATAGGTAGAGGCTCTTTTCTGTTACCGCTGCCAGAGTCAACACTGACAATACAAAACATGGTGTGTGTGTGTGTTTGTGTGTGTGGGGGGGGGGGGGGGGGGGGGGGGTTGCTTCTAGCATGCTTCAACCTAGACTTTCTATTTATGGCAATCAGCAATAAAAGTAACCAACCTCACACAATCTCTGTCTCTGTCTATCGGCATGACAACAAGGGTGCTGGGGATCACATGTACAGTCACGACCGAAATGATTGGCACCCTTAATAGAGATGAGTAAAAAAGAGTATATAAAATTAATTATACAAATACTGAACATGGGGAAATTATATTATTTTATACCAGCACAATTACTCACAGAAAAATGGGGTTTCAATTATTTGAGCCCTTATCTTTTTGAGAAAAATAGTATTCCTTGTTTATCAAAATATTTTTCTAGAGCAATTGTGTTTGTATAAAACAATATAATTCAGCACTTTTGACCAATACAATACAGCTCATTATTTATATTTGTTATTAATGTTGTATTTTGTGCCCATCTTTACGAAGGGCGCCAATAATTTTGGTCGTGACTGTATGTAGCTATATGGTGAGCTGGATACAGTGCATTCGGAAAGTATTCAGACCCCTTGACTTTTCAACATTTTGTTACATTATAGCCTTATTCTGAAATGGATTAAATAGTCGTCGTCCCCCCTCATCAATCTATACACAATACCCCATTATAACAAAGCAAAGATAGGTTTTTAGATGTTTTGGAAAAATAAATAAAGTACTGAAATATCACATTTGCATAAGTATTCAGACCCTTTACTCAGTACTTTGTTGAAGCACCTTTGGCAGCGATTACAGCCTCGACTCTTCTTGGGTATGATGCTACAAGCTTGGCACACCTGTATTTGGGGAGTTTCTCCCATTCTTCTCTCCAGATCCTCTCAAGCTCTGTCAGGTTGGATGGGGAGCGTCGCTGGGGAGCGTCGCTGCACAACTATTTTCAGGTCTCTAAGGAGATGTTAGATCGGGTTAAAGTCCAGGCTCTAGCTGGGACACTCAAGGACATTCAGAGACTTGTCTCGAAGCCACTCCTGCATTGTCTTGGCTGTGTGCTTAGGGTCATTGTCCTGTTGGAAGGTGAACCTTTGCCCCAGTCTGAGGTTCTGAGCGCTCTGGAGCAGGTTTTCATTAAGGTTCTCTCTGTGCGTTGCTCCGTTCATCTTTCCCTCGATCCTGACTAGTCTCAGCTGAAAAAGATGACCCACAGCATGATGCTGCCACCACCATGCTTCACCATAGGGATGGTGCCAGGTTTCCTCCAAACGTGACACTTGGCATTCAAGTTAAAGAGTTCAATCTTGGTTTCATCAGACCAGAGAATCTTGTTTCTCATGGTCTGAGAGTCTTTAGGTGCCTTGTGGCAAACTCCTAGCGGGCTGTCATGTGCTTTTTTACTGAGGAGTGGCTTCTGTCTGGCCACTCTACCATAAAGGTCTGATTGGTGGAGTGCTGCAGAGATAGTTGTCCTTCTGGAAGGTTCTCCCATCTCCACAGAAGAACTCTGGAGATCTGTCAGAGTGACCATTGGGTTCTTGGTCACCTCCCTGACCAAGGCCCTTCTCCACCGATTGCTCAGTTTGGCCAGGTGGCCAGTTCTAGGAAGAGTCTTGGTGGTTCCAAACTTCTTCCATTTAAGAATGATGGAGGCCACTGTGTTCTTGGGGACCTTCAATGCGGCATGTTTGTGTACCCTTCCCCAGATTCATGCCTCAAAACCATGTTGTCTCGGAGCTCTACGAACAATTCCTTCGAGCTCATGGCTTGTTTTTTGCTCTGACATGCACTGTCAACTGTGGGACCTTATATAGACAGATGTGTGCCTTTCCAAATCATGTCCAATCAATTTAATTTACCTCAGGTGAACTCCAATCGAGTTGTAGAAGCATCTCAAGGATGATAATGGAAACAGGATGCACCTGATATAAATATGTATTCAATACCCTTTTTTTATTTTTAATATATTTACACAAATTTATAAAAACCTGTTTTTCATTTGTCATTATGGAGTATTGTGTGTAGATTGATGAGGGAAATCCAATTTAGAATAAGGCTGTAACGTAACAAAGTGTGGAAAATGTCAAGGGGTTTGAATATTTTCTGAATGTGCTGTTTGTCCTGGCTCAAACCAGGCTTCTGAAGGAGAGCTCTGCTGGTTGTCTAGAAGGAACACTGTTTAAACTATCTGTCTGTAGAGCTGCATAATTGGTTTCTCTCTATTCATTCTAACTCTGATGCGAAGAGGACATTTCAGAGAGAGAGAAAGAGAGTCCTTTTGTCCTTAAAAACGGCAACTACACAATTCTAATGTTGTGTGTGTGCGCATGCGTGTGGCCATGCATGTGTATGCCTGTATCAGTCTGTGCACCTGAGGGCATGTGTCTGGTGTGTGTGCATGTGTGCGTGCGTGTGTGTGTGTGTGTGTGTGTGTGTGTGTGTGTGTGTGTGTGTGTGTGTGTGTGTGTGTGTGTGTGTGTGTGTGTGTGTGTGTGTGTGTGTGTGTGTGTGTGTGTGTGTATGTAAATGCGTGTAGCTATGCGTCTGTGTGTATATGTGTGCGTGTGTCTGGTGTGTGTCTGCGCTTGTGTGTGTTTGTGTTTGTGGCCTATAGTTGTGATTAATTCACTGGCCATTGTTCCAGAAATAGACTGGCATAGCTATGCCCTGTAGCCCTGTTCTCTGTCTCGCTGTCTATCTGTCTGTCTCTCTCTCCCTCTTTCTTTCTCTCTCTCTCTGTCTCTCTCTTTCCCTCTCTCTCTGTCTCTCTCATTCTTTGTTCCCTTGCTCTGAGGAAAAGAGGAGATGCTCTGCTCGTTCAAACCACTTCAGCCGGATAAACGCTCTTCAGTCAGCGTGTTCACAACTAGCCAATACCACTGTGTTATGTAAACTAGTCTATGAACGAGAGAGAGGTGGGGAGAGGGAGAGAGAGGAGGAGGAGAGAAAGAGAGAGAGATAGTTTTGACCCATATTACTGTTTTAAAATCACATATTCCAGAACACAGAACATCACAATGGTCCAGAGAACCGTGTTCATTGTACCTCACAGCTGTCGTTTGGGATTGGCTGCTTTAGAGCTGCAGTGTGTTTTGATTGGTCTGTTCTGACTCTGTGCTGACTCACAGAAGAGTGAGAGATAGAGGGGAGGGGGGACAGAGAACTAGAGAGGGGAGAGAGGGGGACAGAGAAACAGAGAGGGGAGAGGGGGACAGAGAGACAGAGAGGGGAGAGGGGACAGAGAAACAGAGAGGGGAGAGGGGACAGAGAAACAGAGAGGGGAGAGGGGGACAGAGAAACAGAGAGGGGAGAGGGGACAGAGAAACAGAGAGGGGAGAGGGGACAGAGAAACAGAGAGGGGAGAGGGGAGAGGGGACAGAGAAACAGAGAGGGGAGAGGGGAGAAGGGACAGAGAAACAGAGAGGGGAGAGGGGGACAGAGAAACAGAGAGGGGAGAGGGGGACAGAGAAACAGAGAGGGGAGAGGGGGGGACAGAGAAACAGAGAGGGGAGAGGGGGACAGAGAAACAGAGAGGGGAGAGGGGACATAGAAACAGAGAGGGGAGAGGGGACAGAGAAAACAGAGAGGGGAGAGGGGACAGAGAAACAGAGAGGGGAGAGGGGACAGAGAAACAGAGAGGGGAGAGGGGGACAGAGAACTAGAGAGGGGAGAGGGGACAGAGAACTAGAGAGGGGAGAGGGGGACAGAGAACTAGAGAGGGGAGAGGGGAACAGAGAACTAGAGAGGGGAGAGGGGAACAGAGAACTAGAGAGGGGAGAGGGGGACAGAGAAACAGAGAGGTGAGATGGGGACAGCGAACTAGAGAGGTGAGATGGGGACAGAGAGCTAGAGAGGGGGACAGAGAACTAGAAAGGGGAGAGGGGGACAGAGAAACAGAGAGGGGAGAGGGGGACAGAGAACTAGAGAGGGGAGAGGGGACAGAGACTAGAGAGGGGAGAGGGGGACAGAGAAACAGAGAGGGGAGAGGGGGACAGAGAACTAGAGAGGGGAGAGGGGACAGAGAAACAGAGAGGGGAGAGGGGGACAGAGAACAGAGAGGGGAGAGGGGGACAGAGAAACAGAGAGGGGAGAGGGGGACAGAGAAACAGAGAGGGGAGAGGGGGACAGAGAACTAGAGAGGGGAGAGGGGGACAGAGAAACAGAGAGGGGAGAGGGGACAGAGAACTAGAGAGGGGAGAGGGGGACAGAGAAACAGAGAGGGGAGAGGGGGACAGAGAAACAGAGAGGGAAGAGGGGGACAGAGAAACAGAGAGGGGAGAGGGGACAGAGAACTAGAGAGGGGAGAGGGGGACAGAGAAACAGAGAGGGGAGAGGGTGACAGAGAACTAGAGAGGGGAGAGGGGGACAGAGAAACAGAGAGGGGAGAGGGGACATAGAAACAGAGAGGGGAGAGGGGACAGAGAAACAGAGAGGGGAGAGGGGACAGAGAAACAGAGAGGGGAGAGGGGACAGAGAAACAGAGAGGGGAGAGGGGGACAGAGAACTAGAGAGGGGAGAGGGGACAGAGAACTAGAGAGGGGAGAGGGGGACAGAGAACTAGAGAGTGGAGAGGGGGACAGAGAACTAGAGAGGGGAGAGGGGACAGAGACTAGAGAGGGGAGAGGGGGACAGAGAAGCAGAGAGGGGAGAGGGGGACAGAGAAACAGAGAGGTGAGAGGGGACAGAGACTAGAGAGGGGAGAGGGGGACAGAGAAACAGAGAGGGGAGAGGGGGACAGAGAACTAGAGAGGGGAGAGGGGACAGAGAAACAGAGAGGGGGAGAGGGAGACAGAGAACTAGAGAGGGAGAGGGGGACAGAGAAACAGAGAGGGGAGAGGGGACAGACAACTAGAGAGGGGAGAGGGGGACAGAGAAACAGAGAGGGGAGAGGGGGACAGAGAAACAGAGAGGGGAGAGGGGGACAGAGAAACAGAGAGGGGAGAGGGGACAGAGAACTAGAGAGGGAGGAGGGGGACAGAGAAACAGAGAGGGGAGAGGGTGACAGAGAACTAGAGAGGGGAGAGGGGGACAGAGAAACAGAGAGGGGAGAGGGGACATAGAAACAGAGAGGGGAGAGGGGACAGAGAAACAGAGAGGGGAGAGGGGACAGAGAAACAGAGAGGGGAGAGGGGGACAGAGAACTAGAGAGGGGAGAGGGGACAGAGAACTAGCGAGGGGAGAGGGGGACAGAGAACTAGAGAGGGGAGAGGGGAACAGAGAACTA
Source organism: Oncorhynchus kisutch (assembly GCF_002021735.2). Classification (NCBI taxonomy): domain Eukaryota; kingdom Metazoa; phylum Chordata; class Actinopteri; order Salmoniformes; family Salmonidae; genus Oncorhynchus; species Oncorhynchus kisutch. The sequence continues at coordinate 14,325,445 of NC_034191.2, read as the reverse complement.
GAGAGGGGAGAGGGGGACAGAGAACTAGAGAGGGGAGAGGGGGACAGAGACTAGAGAGGGGAGAGGGGGACAGAGAAACAGAGAGGGGAGAGGGGGACAGAGAACTAGAGAGGGGAGAGGGGACAGAGAAACAGAGAGGGGAGAGGGAGACAGAGAACTAGAGAGGGGAGAGGGGGACAGAGAAACAGAGAGGGGAGAGGGGACAGACAACTAGAGAGGGGAGAGGGGGACAGAGAAACAGAGAGGGGAGAGGGGGACAGAGAAACAGAGAGGGGAGAGGGGGACAGAGAAACAGAGAGGGGAGAGGGGGACAGAGAACTAGAGAGGGGAGAGGGGACAGAGAAACAGAGAGGGGAGAGGGGGACAGAGAACTAGAGAGGGGAGAGGGGACAGAGAACTAGAGAGGGGAGAGGGGGACAGAGAACTAGAGAGTGGAGAGGGGGACAGAGAACTAGAGAGGGGAGAGGGGACAGAGACTAGAGAGGGGAGAGGGGGACAGAGAAGCAGAGAGGGGAGAGGGGGACAGAGAAACAGAGAGGTGAGAGGGGACAGAGACTAGAGAGGGGAGAGGGGGACAGAGAAACAGAGAGGGGAGAGGGGGACAGAGAACTAGAGAGGGGAGAGGGGACAGAGAAACAGAGAGGGGAGAGGGGGACAGAGAAACAGAGAGGTGAGAGGGGACAGAGACTAGAGAGGGGAGAGGGGCGACAGAGAAAACAGAGAGGGGAGAGGGGGACAGAGAACTAGAGAGGGGAGAGGGGACAGAGAAACAGAGAGGGGAGAGGGAGACAGAGAACTAGAGAGGGGAGAGGGGGACAGAGAAACAGAGAGGGGAGAGGGGGACAGAGAAACAGAGAGGGGAGAGGGGGACAGAGAAACAGAGAGGGGAGAGGGGACAGAGAACTAGAGAGGGAGAGGGGGACAGAGAAACAGAGAGGGGAGAGGGTGACAGAGAACTAGAGAGGGGAGAGGGGGACAGAGAAACAGAGAGGGGAGAGGGGACATAGAAACAGAGAGGGGAGAGGGGACAGAGAAACAGAGAGGGGAGAGGGGACAGAGAAACAGAGAGGGGAGAGGGGGACAGAGAACTAGAGAGGGGAGAGGGGACAGAGAACTAGCGAGGGGAGAGGGGGACAGAGAACTAGAGAGGGGAGAGGGGAACAGAGAACTAGAGAGGGGAGAGGGGGACAGAGAACTAGAGAGGGGAGAGGGGGACAGAGAAACAGAGAGGTGAGAGGGGGACAGCGAACTAGAGAGGTGAGATGGGGACAGAGAGCTAGAGAGGGGGACAGAGAACTAGAAAGGGGAGAGGGGACAGAGAACTAGAGAGGGGAGAGGGGGACAGAGAACTAGAGAGGGGAGAGGGGACAGAGAAACAGAGAGGGGAGAGGGGACAGATAACTAGAGAGGGGAGAGGGGGACAGAGAAACAAAGAGGGGAGAGGGGGACAGAGAAACAGAGAGGGGAGAGGGGACAGATAACTAGAGAGGGGAGAGGGGGACAGAGAAACAGAGAGGGTAGAGGGGACAGAGAAACAGAGAGGGTAGAGGGGACAGAGAAACAGAGAGGGGAGAGGGGGACAAAGAAGGGAGAGGGGGACAGAGAAACAGAGGGTAGAGGGGGTCCATTTGTACAAGAGAGAAAGATCAAAGTACAACACATTAACTTGTCTCTACTTCTCCATCTCTTTCTATTTATCTCCCCTCACTCTTTCCTCATAACATCTGGCAATCTGTCCATCTCTGTAGCAGTGTGATCAGAACTAGCCAATACCAATCTGTCCATCTCTATAACAGTGTGATCAGAATTAGCCAATACCAATCTGTCCATCTCTGTAGCAGTGTGATCAGAATTAGCCAATACCAATCTGTCCATCTCTGTAGCAGTGTGATCAGAACTAGCCAATACCAATCTGTCCATCTCTATAACAGTGTGATCAGAACTAGCCAATACCAATCTGTCCATCTCTATAACAGTGTGATCAGAACTAGCCAATACCAATCTGTCCATCTCTATAACAGTGTGATCAGAACTAGCCAATACCAATCTGTCCATCTCTGTAGCAGTGTGATCAGAACTAGCCAATACCAATCTGTCCATCTCTATAACAGTGTGATCAGAACTAGCCAATACCAATCTGTCCATCTCTATAACAGTGTGATCAGAACTAGCCAATACCAATCTGTCCATCTCTATAACAGTGTGATCAGAACTAGCCAATACCAATCTGTCCATCTCTGTAGCAGTGTGATCAGAACTAGCCAATACCAATCTGTCCATCTCTGTAGCAGTGGGATCAGAACTAGCCAATACCAATCTGTCCATCTCTATAACAGTGTGATCAGAACTAGCCAATACCAATCTGTCCATCTCTGTAGCAGTGTGATCAGAACTAGCCAATATCAATCTGTCCATCTCTATAACAGTGTGATCAGAACTAGCCAATACCAATCTGTCCATCTCTATAACAGTGTGATCAGAACTAGCCAATACCAATCTGTCCATCTCTATAGCAGTGTGATCAGAACTAGCCAATACCAATCTGTCCATCTCTGTAGCAGTGTGATCAGAACTAGCCAATACCAATCTGTCCATCTCTGTAGCAGTGTGATCAGAACTAGCCAATACCAATCTGTCCATCTCTATAACAGTGTGATCAGAACTAGCCAATACCAATCTGTCCATCTCTATAACAGTGTGATCAGAACTAGCCAATACCAATCTGTCCATCTCTATAACAGTGTGATCAGAACTAGCCAATACCAATCTGTCCATCTCTGTAGCAGTGTGATCAGAACTAGCCAATACCAATCTGTCCATCTCTGTAGCAGTGGGATCAGAACTAGCCAATACCAATCTGTCCATCTCTATAACAGTGTGATCAGAACTAGCCAATACCAATCTGTCCATCTCTGTAGCAGTGTGATCAGAACTAGCCAATATCAATCTGTCCATCTCTATAACAGTGTGATCAGAACTAGCCAATACCAATCTGTCCATCTCTATAACAGTGTGATCAGAACTAGCCAATACCAATCTGTCCATCTCTATAGCAGTGTGATCAGAACTAGCCAATACCAATCTGTCCATCTCTGTAGCAGTGTGATCAGAACTAGCCAATACCAATCTGTCCATCTCTGTAGCAGTGTGATCAGAACTAGCCAATACCAATCTGTCCATCTCTATAACAGTGTGATCAGAACTAGCCAATACAAATCTGTCCATCTCTATAACAGTGTGATCAGAATAGCACACCTTTGCCCTCACGTTTTCCTCGCTCTCTCTTCCTCCCCCTCTTCACTCTCTCTCTGCTCTCGCTCTCTCTCATTGCCAAGGTTACCCACATTAGTGTGCTGGCATGTGCTCAGTGCCGTTAGTAACCGTGGAGATGAGATACTGAAGGGATCATTAGAGATGATGTGTGTTTGTGTGTTGTGTGTCAGACCTACAATGAAGTGTGTTTAAAGTGCGATGATCAAATTTAAATCCCAGCTATAATAATATACTTATAATTACACCTGCTCTTCCATGACAGACTGACCAGGTGAATCCAGGTGAAAGCTATGATCCCTTATTGATGTTACTTAAATCCTCTTCAACCAGTGTAGATGAAGGGGAGGAGACAAGTTAAAGAAGGATTTTTAAGCCTGGAGACATTTGAGACATGGATTGTGTATGTGTGTCATTCAGAGGGTGAATGGGCAAGACAAACGATTTAAATGCCTTTGAACAGGGTATGGTAGTAGGTGTCAGGCGCACCGGTTTGTGCCAAGACCTGCAACGCTGCTGGGTTTTTCACGCTCAACAGTTTTCCCATGTGTAATAAGAATGGTCCACTACCTAAACGACATCAGTCAACTTGACACAACTGTGGGAAGCATTGCAGTCAACATGGGCCAGCATCCCTGTGGAACCCTTTCAACACCTTGTAGAGTCCATGCCGACGAATTGAGGAGGTTCTGAGAGGGGGAGGGGGGGGGGTGCAACTCAATATCAGGAAGGTGTTCCTAGTGTTTAGTATACTCAGTGTATAGGTCTGTTTTGTCATGTTGCTAACTCCAACAGTGTTCAGCTCAGCCCTTTACTGAAACAGTGTTCAACTGATATCTCTCTCTCTCTGCTTCTCCCTCTACTCTCCGTCTCTCCATCCTTCAGCTGCGTATAGGTATCCATACAGGCTCAGTGTTGGCGGGGGTGGTTGGGGTGAGGATGCCCAGGTACTGTCTGTTTGGCAACAATGTCACACTGGCCAGCAAGTTTGAGTCTGGGAGCCACCCTCGATGCATCAACGTCAGCCCAACCACATACTGGTGAGTACACCTGTATGTGTGTGTGTGTGTGTGTCTGTGTGTGTGTGTGTGTGTGTGTGTGTGTGTGTGTGTGTGTGTGTGTGTGTGTGTGTGTGTGTGTGTGTGTGTGTGTGTGTGTGTGTGTGTGTGTGTGTGTGTGTCTGTGTGTGTGTGTGTGTGTGTGGGTGGGTGTGTGTGTGTGTGGTCTGTGTGTGTGTGTGTGTGTGTGTGTGTGTGTGTGTGTGTGTGTGTGTGTGTGTGTGTGTGTGTGTGTGTGTGTGTGTGTGTGGTGTGTGTGTGTGTGTGTGTGTGTGAGGGGGGAGAATGAATGGCAATAGAGCAGCTTTCAGTCTCTAAGGACATTTGAGTAAGAAACAGTCACGTCCAGTCACTGCATTTGTGATACGTCATAAACACACGCCCGCAAGCACACACACACACACACACACACACACACAGACCACACACACACACACTGACCACACACACACACCCACCCACACACACACAGACCACACACACACACCACCCACACACACACACACACACACACACACACACACACACACACACACACACACACACACACACACCACACACACACACCCACCCACACACACACAGACCACACACACACACACACACACACTGACTCTGATGTTGAGTCAAACGCTGCCTGTGGAGGCACTTTGTGATGAGAACTGATCATAGTGTTATCTCCCTCTTTTTCACTCTCTCTCCTTCTTTATCTCTCTTTTTCCCTCTCTCTCCCTGTCTATGGTGTCCCTTATGTGAGTCAGTGAGTCAAAAGCGTTGCCTTGGAAACCTCTCTATTTTTGCAGTCAAGGACGTTCTCTTCTCAGAATCACAAATGATTTGCGCGACACAGAGGGCTAATTGTTGCAGATTTAAACCAACCTGTGTGTGTGTGTGAATGGTGATTAATAAATCCAGTGTGTGTTATGCCTCCTCTGCTAATATCTCTGTGGACTCAGCATATGTACACACTGTGTAATTGCTTGCTTGTGTGTGTGTGTGTGTGTGTGTGTGTGTGTTGATGCAGTGTGTGTGTGTGTGTGTGTGTGTGTGTGTGTGTGTGTGTGTGTGTGTGTGTGTGTGTGTGTGTGTGTGTGTGTGTGTGTGTGTGTGTGTGTGTGTGTGTGTGTGTGTGTACATGTGTGTGTGTGTGTGTGTGTGTGTGTGTGTGTACACAGATACCCCCCCTGCAGCACAAACACATAACTGTAGCTTGTGAATAATGCCTGGGTTTGTGATTGGCCTTATCTCATTCTGAACAAGGCTACATCACTCCCTGGAGAGTCACTGCTGTTTGGAGAAATAGCCAAACCCACTCTGCAGCCAAATATAACACACAGTCATCATGCGTTTTTAAATCTCTCTCCTCTTTCTTTCCCTCTCTCCAGGCTGCTGAAAGATGATTGCTCCTTCTCTTTCGTCCCTCGTTCCCGGTTGGAGCTTCCTGATAATTTCCAAAGGAGATCCCGGGGAACATGCTACTTCCTGGAGGGAGGGACTTCCCATAGCCACACCTCCCTGACAAGTTCCCGTTCCGCCCCCCCAGAGCCCCTGAGGAAAGTGTCCTACAGCATCGGCACCATGTTCCTGCGAGAGACCAGTCTATAGGCTCCCAAAACACAGACACACACACACTGCATCAACACACACACACACACACACACACACACACTGCATCAACACACACACACACACACACACACACACACTGCATCAACACACACACACACACACACTGCATCAACAGACACACACACACACACACACATTGCATCAACACACACACACACACACATACACACACACATTGCATCAACATACACACACAACTCTAAACCTATAGCCCAAACCCTACCCCATGTTTAAATAGGATACTTATAGAGATGACAATACCCTCCTACCCCAAACCAGGACGCAGTCCTCTTAACAACCTCCCTCGCTTTTCCATCTAGAAACAGACACTCCTCGCTTCACCAACTACAACCAGTTGTTACCAAGGGCAACCACCCTTTACCCTTCAACCCCACCACAAACCAGACTTTGAAGGTTGAGAGAAGAGGAAGGAAAACAACCAAATCAACAGAGACAATATAATAGAATAATATAGCAACTTCAAAACTAAACTAAAGCCTTCTGCTTGTAGAACACGGTGTACTGTAACCATGGATACCACGGCTGGCTGTCAGTCTGGGCATGGCAGGTACTGTGTTATTATCAACAACGCTCACAACTCAGTGCCTTCTTCACTAGAACACTCCAGACATACACTCTCAAACCCCCAACATGTGAGCTGGCTGAACACACAGGGAAATGGAGCGAGGTCTGCAGCTCTGATACTCCCCACAGTGATGTGTGTGACTCTCCCCAAATCAGTCACTGTGGGGAGTCTATGTTGTTTCGGTCCAGCTAGCAGCTGAACCACTGAGATGTTCGGACATTTTCTCTTTCAGTTAGCTGAATGCATCCACCTCCCAGCCCATCTGTCAACACTAAACCATGGACATAAGCAAGCAGCACGTAAATCCATCCACCCCCCTCCCCTCCATCCACCAACTCTAATAACCGAGGTGTGGATAGGAAGTATGCCTGGGGGGGTCTCTATGTCATTCCAGATCTCTACGTCATTCTATGTTTTTAGAGCAATAACCTTGGGATCCTATCTCTGTCACCACTCTAGTCCCCAACCTCATTTCTCTCTCACACACACAAACACACATTGGCTTGTTACAAGTAAGAAATGGCCCGCTTCAATCAAATACCATTCTAAACATATTTGTGCTGGAAGTGGTTTTTGATGTCATTGATTTAGCTGTGAGGTTAAAGCGTTAAAGATAATCAATTAAACAAAATAATCAATCAGTCAGTCACCCCATTGAGACTATGTTGGCTTTCCAACAGCATCATAATCAATCAGTCAGTCACCCCATTGAGACTATGTTGGCTTTCCAACAGCATCATAATCAATCAGTCAGTCACCCTATTGAGACTATGTTGGCTTTCCAACAGCATCATAATCAAATGTACCATCACCCCATTGAGACTGGCTTTCCAACAGCATCATAATCTCCATCCCATGTTGGAGTTCTACACCAACAGCATCATAATCAAATGTTCCATCCCATGTTGGAGTTCTACACCAACAGCATCATAATCAAATGTTCCATCCCATGTTGGAGTTCTACACCAACAGCATCATAATCTCCATCCCATGTTAGAGTTCTACACCAACAGCATCATAATCTCCATCCCATGTTGGAGTTCTACACCAACAGCATCATAATCAAATGTTCCATCCCACGTTGGAGTTCTACACCAACAGCATCATAATCTCCATCCCATGTTGGAGTTCTACACCAACAGCATCATAATCAAATGTTCCATCCCATGTTGGAGTTCTACACCAACAGCATCATAATCTCCATCCCATGTTGGAGTTCTACACCAACAGCATCATAATCTCCATCCCATGTTGGAGTTCTACACCAACAGCATCATAATCAAATGTTCCATCCCATGTTGGAGTTCTACACCAACAGCATCATAATCTCCATCCCATGTTGGAGTTCTACACCAACAGCATCATAATCTCCATCCCATGTTGGAGTTCTACACCAACAGCATCATAATCAAATGTTCCATCCCATGTTGGAGTTCTACACCAACAGCATCATAATCAAATGTTCCATCCCATGTTGGAGTTCTACACCAACAGCATCATAATCAAATGTACCATCCCATGTTGGAGTTCTACACCAACAGCATCATAATCAAATGTTCCATCCCATGTTGGAGTTCTACACCAACAGCATCATAATCAAATATTCCATCCCATGTTGGAGTTCTACACCAACAGCATCATAATCAAATGTTCTATCCCATGTTGGAGTTCTACACCAACAGCATCATAATCAAATGTTCTATCCCATGTTGGAGTTCTACACCAACAGCATCATAATCAAATGTTCCATCCCATGTTGGAGTTCTACACCAACAGCATCATAATCAAACATTCCATCCCATGTTGGAGTTCTACACCAACAGCATCATAATCAAATGTTCCATCCCATGTTGGAGTTCTACACCAACAGCATCATAATCAAATGTTCCATCCCACGTTGGAGTTCTACACCAACAGCATCATAATCTCCATCCCATGTTGGAGTTCTACACCAACAGCATCATAATCAAATGTTCCATCCCACGTTGGAGTTCTACACCAACAGCATCATAATCAAATGTTCCATCCCATGTTGGAGTTCTACACCCAACAGCATCATAATCAAACGTTACATCCCACGTTGGAGTTCTACACCAACAGCATCATAATCAAATGTTCCATCCCACGTTGAAGGTTCTACACCAACAGCATCATAATCTCCACCCCATGTTGGAGTTCTACACCAACAGCATCATAATCTCCATCCCATGTTGGAGTTCTACACCAACAGCATCATAATCTCCATCCCATGTTTGAGTTCTACACCAACAGCATCATAATCAAATATTCCATCCCATGTTGGAGTTCTACACCAACAGCATCATAATCAAATGTTCCATCCCACGTTGGAGTTCTACACCAACAGCATCATAATCAAATATTCCATCCCATGTTGGAGTTCTACACCAACAGCATCATAATCAAATGTTCCATCCCACGTTGGAGTTCTACACCAACAGCATCATAATCTCCATCCCATGTTGGAGTTCTACACCAACAGCATCATAATCAAACGTTCCATCCCATGTTGGAGTTCTACACCAACAGCATCATAATCTCCATCCCATGTTGGAGTTCTACACCAACAGCGTCATAATCTCCATCCCATGTTGGAGTTCTACACCAACAGCATCATAATCTCCATCCCATGTTGGAGTTCTACACCAACAGCATCATAATCAAATGTTCCATCCCATGTTGGAGTTCTACACCAACAGCATCATAATCTCCATCCCATGTTGGAGTTCTACACCAACAGCATCATAATCAAACGTTACATCCCATGTTGGAGTTCTACACCAACAGCATCATAATCAAACGTTCCATCCCATGTTGGAGTTCTACACCAACAGCATCATAATCTCCATCCCATGTTGGAGTTCTACACCAACAGCATCATAATCTCCATCCCATGTTGGAGTTCTACACCAACAGCATCATAATCAAATGTTCCATCCCACGTTGAAGGTTCTACACCAACAGCATCATAATCTCCATCCCATGTTGGAGTTCTACACCAACAGCATCATAATCTCCATCCCATGTTGGAGTTCTACACCAACAGCATCATAATCTCCATCCCATGTTGGAGTTCTACACCAACAGCATCATAATCAAATATTCCATCCCATGTTGGAGTTCTACACCAACAGCATCATAATCAAATGTTCCATCCCACGTTGGAGTTCTACACCAACAGCATCATAATCTCCATCCCATGTTGGAGTTCTACACCAACAGCATCATAATCAAACGTTCCATCCCATGTTGGAGTTCTACACCAACAGCATCATAATCTCCATCCCATGTTGGAGTTCTACACCAACAGCATCATAATCTCCATCCCATGTTGGAGTTCTACACCAACAGCATCATAATCTCCATCCCATGTTGGAGTTCTACACCAACAGCGTCATAATCTCCATCCCATGTTGGAGTTCTACACCAACAGCATCATAATCTCCATCCCATGTTGGAGTTCTACACCAACAGCATCATAATCTCCATCCCATGTTGGAGTTCTACACCAACAGCATCATAATCTCCATCCCATGTTGGAGTTCTACACCAACAGCATCATAATCTCCATCCCATGTTGGAGTTCTACACCAACAGCATCATAATCAAACGTTCCATCCCATGTTGGAGTTCTACACCAACAGCATCATAATCAAATGTTCCATCCCATGTTGGAGTTCTACACCAACAGCATCATAATCAAATGTTCCATCCCATGTTGGAGTTCTACACCAACAGCATCATAATCTCCATCCCATGTTGGAGTTCTACACCAACAGCATCATAATCAAATGTTCCATCCCATGTTGGAGTTCTACACCAACAGCATCATAATCAAATGTTCCATCCCATGTTGGAGTTCTACACCAACAGCATCATAATCAAATGTTCCATCCCATGTTGGAGTTCTACACCAACAGCATCATAATCTCCATCCCACGTTGGAGTTCTACACCAACAGCATCATAATCTCCATCCCATGTTGGAGTTCTACACCAACAGCATCATAATCTCCATCCCATGTTGGAGTTCTACACCAACAGCATCATAATCTCCATCCCATGTTGGAGTTCTACACCAACAGCATCATAATCTCCATCCCATGTTGGAGTTCTACACCAACAGCATCATAATCTCCATCCCATGTTGGAGTTCTACACCAACAGCATCATAATCAAATGTTCCATCCCATGTTGGAGTTCTACACCAACAGCATCATAATCAAATGTTCCATCCCATGTTGGAGTTCTACACCAACAGCATCATAATCTCCATCCCATGTTGGAGTTCTACACCCAACAGCATCATAATCAAATGTTCCATCCCATGTTGGAGTTCTACACCAACAGCATCATAATCTCCAACCCATGTTGGAGTTCTACACCAACAGCATCATAATCTCCATCCCATGTTGGAGTTCTACACCAACAGCATCATAATCTCCATCCCATGTTGGAGTTCTACACCAACAGCATCATAATCTCCATCCCATGTTGGAGTTCTACACCAACAGCATCATAATCTCCATCCCATGTTGGAGTTCTACACCAACAGCATCATAATCTCCATCCCATGTTGGAGTTCTACACCAACAGCATCATAATCAAATGTTCCATCCCATGTTGGAGTTCTACACCAACAGCATCATAATCAAACGTTCCATCCCATGTTGGAGTTCTACACCAACAGCATCAAATGTTCCATCCCACATTGGAGTTCTACACCAACAGCATCATAATCAAATGTTCCATCCCATGTTGGAGTTCTACACCAACAGCATCATAATCAAATGTTCCATCCCATGTTGGAGTTCTACACCAACAGCATCATAATCTCCATCCCACGTTGGAGTTCTACACCAACAGCATCATAATCAAACGTTCCATCCCATGTTGGAGTTCTACACCAACAGCATCATAATCAAATGTTCCATCCCACGTTGGAGTTCTACACCAACAGCATCATAATCAAATGTTCCATCCTACGTTGGAGTTCTACACCAACAGCATCATAATCAAATGTTCCATCCCACGTTGGAGTTCTACACCAGCAGCATCATAATCAAATGTTCCATCCCACGTTGGAGTTCTACACCAACAGCATCATAATCTCCATCCCATGTTAGAGTTCTACACCAACAGCATCATAATCTCCATCCCATGTTGGAGTTCTACACCAACAGCATCATAATCAAATGTTCCATCCCACGTTGGAGTTCTACACCAACAGCATCATAATCTCCATCCCATGTTGGAGTTCTACACCAACAGCATCATAATCAAATGTTCCATCCCATGTTGGAGTTCTACACCAACAGCATCATAATCAAATGTTCCATCCCACGTTGGAGTTCTACACCAACAGCATCATAATCAAATGTTCCATCCCATGTTGGAGTTCTACACCAACAGCATCATAATCTCCATCCCATGTTGGAGTTCTACACCAACAGCATCATAATCTCCATCCCATGTTGGAGTTCTACACCAACAGCATCATAATCTCCATCCCATGTTGGAGTTCTACACCAACAGCATCATAATCAAATGTTCCATCCCATGTTGGAGTTCTACACCAACAGCATCATAATCAAATGTTCCATCCCATGTTGGAGTTCTACACCAACAGCATCATAATCAAATGTTCCATCCCATGTTGGAGTTCTACACCAACAGCATCATAATCAAATGTTCCATCCCATGTTGGAGTTCTACACCAACAGCATCATAATCTCCATCCCATGTTGGAGTTCTACACCAACAGCATCATAATCTCCATCCCATGTTGGAGTTCTACACCAACAGCATCATAATCTCCATCCCATGTTGGAGTTCTACACCAACAGCATCATAATCTCCATCCCATGTTGGAGTTCTACACCAACAGCATCATAATCTCCATCCCATGTTGGAGTTCTACACCAAAGAACTTTGCCATGTAAAATAACCTGTAAAAACACAAGTGTGTGTGTGTGTGTGTGTGTGTGTGTGTGTGTGTGTGTGTGTCCGAGCGAGCGAGCGAGAAGTAAGTGTAAGATAACCTGTGGATCTGTTATTGCATTAAACTCTGTACAAAATAACTTATATGTAAAAAGGCCTATATCTATATTAAATATGTACAATTTAGAAATATTTAATAATATATTATATTCCATTTTAAAGATCATTCTATGTTGTACTTGTTGGTATTATTCACAAGTTTAGATGAGTACATTCACATTTCTGTTGACTTTTTTCTTTTTTTGGTAAAATGATTTGACATGTCTGAGTCGTCTGTTATCTAGGCCTATAAATAACATTACTGATGTATCTGGTTGGAAACACGTTGAAATCTGTTGAATGACTGAGTTGTAAGACACATCCTCTGTCAAATAAGTTGTCAATAAAAATCACCAGATATGTTTAAAAATAAAGGAATGTGTTCAGTTTATTATGTTCATCACATGATGGACAGGGGTACAGCCATTGATGGGCCTGGGAGGGTATAGACCCACCCACTGGGGAGCCAGGGCCAGCCAATCAGAATGAGTTTTTCCCCATAAAAGGGCTTCATTACAGACAGAAATACTTCTCAGTTTCATCAGCTGTCCGGGTGGCTGGTCTCAGATGATCCCACAGGTGAAGAAGCCGGATGTGGAGGTCCTTGGCTGGCGGGGTTACACGTGGCCGATTGGACGTACTGACAAATGATCAAAACAATGATGTATAATAGAGAAATGAACATGACATGTTCTGGCATCAGCTCTGGGGGACATTCCTGACAATTACACACTCCCTCAATACTTGAAACATCTGTGGCATTGTGTTGTGTGACCAAAATGCACATTTTAGAAGGGCCTTTCATTGTCACCAGCACAAGGTGCACCTGTGTAATGATCATGCTTTTTTAAATCAGCTTCTTGATATGTCACATCTGTCAGGTGGATGGATTATCTTGGCATTGGAGAAATGCTCCCAACCAGGGGTGTAAACAAATTTGTGCACAAAATTTCAGAGAAATAAGCTTTATGTGCGTATGGAAAATCACTGGGATCTTTTATTTCAGCTCATGAAAAGTGACCAACACTTTACATGTTGCGTTTATATTTTTGTTCAGTGTAGCTGAACAGGAAATCAGACGTTCACGCATTCACACAGACACACACTCACACAGACACACACTCACACAGACATACACACACCATGTTTCCTCTGTGACTGACAGAACACGCTGTTTCATTGTTGATAACCACACCCCTCTGATATATAGTGCAGAACCACACCCATCTCTCTGTCACACACACTTTTGCATGTGCACATACAGGATCGCTGATAACATGATAGTATGATGTTAGCCCACTAGGACCTGGCTTGTCACCTGTTGTTTTCCATCAATGCAGATGGAGGAATGGAGACAAGGAGAGGAAGCCCGTTTACACCGTGCAGTCAGACTGTCTGCTCCGTGATGGTGAGGTTGACCTGAGAGTCGTGACCTTGGTGAGCCAGATGCTAGATCAGATATAGCTCATCCTAAAACACAAACAACACTACATTACAAAGATACCCTTGCATACACACACGCACCTGCATACATTTCCACCAATTTTTTTCTCCCCTGCCGTTGCCTCTCAGGCCTTATGAGTCTCTACCTCTCAGGCCTTATGAGTCACTGCTGCTCAGGCCTTATGAGTCACTGCTGCTCAGGCCTTATGAGTCACTGCCTCTCAGGCCTTATGAGTCTCTACCTCTCAGGCCTTATGAGTCACTGCTGCTCAGGCCTTATGAGTCACTGCCTCTCAGGTCTTATGAGTCTCTACCTCTCAGGCCTTATGAGTCACTGCCTCTCAGGCCTTATGAGTCACTGCCTCTCAGGCCTTATGAGTCACTGCTGCTCAGGCCTTATGAGTCTCTGCCTCTCAGGCCTTATGAGTCTCGGCCTCTCAGGCCTTATGAGTCACTGCCTCTCAGGCCTTATGAGTCACTGCCTCTCAGGCCTTATGAGTCACTGCCTCTCAGGCCTTATGAGTCACTGCCTCTCAGGCCTTATGAGTCACTGCCGCTCAGGCCTTATGAGTCTCTGCCTCTCAGGCCTTATGAGTCACTGCCTCTCAGGCCTTATGAGTCACTGCCTCTCAGGCCTTATGAGTCACTGCCATTTGTAGACAACATGTGATGCATACACACGCACGCACACCCACATATTCTAACTAACACCTGTGCCCTCCTCACCCTTCTACCCTCCTACCCCTCTCTCCCCCATCACCACTCCCCTCCTACCCCTCTCCCCCCTACCTTCTCTCCCCCTCAAAACCCCCTCTCCCCTCTGCCCTTTCCCCATTCTACCTTCTCTCCCCATCACCTTTCCCCCTCTTCCCCCTTACTACCCCTCTCCACATCACCTCTCCCCCTCGTCCCCTCCTACCCCTCTCCTCCATCACCTCTGCCCTTTTCCACTCCTACCTTCTCTCCCCATCACCTCTCCCTCTCTCCCCCCTACCTCGCTCTCCTCTACCCCTCTCTCCCCATCACCTCTCCCTCTCCCCCTACCTCGCTCCCCTCTACCCCTCTCTCCCCCATCACCTCTCCCTCTCTCCCTCTACCTCGCTCCCCTCTCTCCCATCACCTCTCCCACTCTCCACCCTACCTCGCTCCCCTCTACCCCTCTCTCCCCCATCACCTCTCCCTCTCTCCCCCTACCTCTCTCCCCTCTACCCCTCTCTCCCCCATCACCTCTCCCCTGACAACCCTGTCTGCCTTTTATTTTCCTTCAGCTCACTGCCATTGGTTGGAGGGATAGCTAAAGGGAGGAAGAGAGAGAGAGTGACAGAGATAGAAAGAGAGTGAAGTGAGAGAGAGAGGGATAGAGAGAGAGAGAGAAAGAGAGAGAGAGAGAGAGAAAGAGAGAGAGACAGAGAGTGAGAGATAGACAGATGGAGCAAGAGAGAGAGAGTGAGAGAGATAGAGAGAGAGTGGGAGATAGAGAGATAGAAAGTGTACATGTGTGTATGTGTTTGTTTTCTAAGAGCCCTTGCGGCGCTATGTGATACCGTTTTGCTATTTTTCTGACAGGAAGCTGCTAATCTGAGCTGCAAACCCATGAGCCTTTGTGACACAGAGTTCCCTGATGATGCCAGAGTGTGACCAGGAGGTGGGGGTGTTGTTGTGAGGGGGGATGGGGGGACTCCAGGGGTGTGGGAACAGCAAGGTTATAAATAATCAGGATAGAGAAACAAAATTGGCTGCACATATTGGTCCCACAGCACATTCACTGTGACAGTGTTTCAGTCTAGGTAGTTATCTGCCTGGTTTGACCTTGAACTGAAACATTGTAGGGCAGAAGGAAGTTTAGTGTTAGGCTGAAATTATTGGAATTGATGGGGTTTTGATGTTTTCTGCACTTTTGAGGTGAGAACGGAGGAAAAGAAAGGAGAGGGAGTCAGCAGAGTATAGATGGAAGGGAGAGACGGAGAGGAATGGGAATTACGAGTCTCTGCCTCTCAGGCCTCACGAGTCTCTGCCTCTCAGGCCTCACGAGTCTCTGCCTCTCAGGCCTCACGAGTCTCTGCCTCTCAGGCCTCACGAGTTTCTGCCTCTCAGGCCTCACGAGTCTCTGCCTCTCAGGCCTCACGAGTCTCTGCCTCTCAGGCCTCACGAGTCTCTGTCTCTCAGGCCTTACGAGTCTCTGCCTCTCAGGCCTTACGAGTCTCTGCCTCTCAGGCCTTACGAGTCTCTGTCACTCAGGCCCTACGAGTCTCTGCCATTTGTAGACAATATGTGATGGGTACACATGCACACACACACTCATATTCTAACTAACACCTGTGTCCTCCTCACCCTTCTCCCATTCTACCCCTCTCTCCCCCATCACCACTCCCCCTCCTACCCCTCTCCCCCTCCTACCTTCTCTCCCCATCACCTCTCCTTCTCCCCTTCTACCTTCTCTCCCCATCACCTCTCCCCCTCCTCTCCCTCTCCCCTTCTACTTTCTCTCCCTATCACCTATCCTACCTTCTCTCCCTCTCCCTCTTCTACCTTCTCTCCCTCTCCCTCTCCTATCTTCTCTCCCTATCACCTCTCCCTCTCCTACCTTCTCTCCCTATCACCTCTCCCTCTTCTACCTTCTCTCCCTATCACCTCTCCCTCTCCTACCTTCTCTCCCTATCACCTCTCCCTCTTCTACCTTCTCTCCCTATCACCTCTCCCTCTCCTACCTTCTCTCCCTCTCCTACCTTCTCTCCCTCTCCCCTTCTACCTTCTCTCCCCATCACCTCTCCCCCTCCTACCTACTCTACCCATCACCTCTCCCCCTCCTACCTTCTCTCCCCATCACCTCTCCCCCCATACCTTCTCTCCCCATCACCTCTCCCCCTCCTACCTTCTCTCCCCATCACCTCTCGTCCGTCCTAACCCCATCTCCCCATCACCTCTCCCCCCATACCTTCTCTCCCCCTCTCCCCATCACCTCTCGTCTGTCCTAACCCTCTCCCCATCACCACTCCTCCTCCTAACCCCATCTCCCCATCACCTCTGCCTTTCTCTCCCTCCTAACCCCCTCTCCCCATCACCTCTCCCCCCATACCTTCTCTCCCCCTCACCTCTCCCCCTCCTACCTTCTCTCCCCATCACCTCTCCCCCTCCTACCTTCTCTCCCCATCACCTCTCCCCCTCCTACCTTCTCTCCCCATCACCTCTCCCCCTCCTACATTCTCTCCCCATCACCTCTCCCCCCATACCTTCTCTCCCCCTCTCCCCATCACCTCTCGTCCGTCCTTACCCTCTCCCCATCACCACTCCTCCTCCTAACCCCATCTCCCCATCACCTCTGCCCTTCTCCCCCTCCTAACCCCCTCTCCCCATCACCTCTCCCCCCATACCTTCTCTCCCCCTCTCCCCATAACCTCTGCCCTTCTCCCCCTCCTCTACCCCTCATAACCTCTCCCCCCTACCTCTCTCCCCTCTACTCCTCTATCCCCCATCACCTCTCCCCTGACAACCCTGTCTGCCTTTTATTTTCCTTCAGCTCACTGCCAATGGCTGGAGGGATAGCTAAAGGGAGGAAGAGAGAGAGAGTGAGAGAGATAGAGAGAGAGAGAGAGAGAGAGTGAGATAGACAGGTAGAGCGAGAGAGAGAGAGCGAGAAGGTAGTGAGAGAGAGAGAGAGAGAGAGAGAGAGAGAGAGTGGAGTGAGAGAGAGAGATAGAGAGAGAGAGAGAGAGAGAGAGAGAGTGAGAGAAATAGAGAGAGAGTGGGAGATAGATAGAGAGAGATAGAGAGAGAGTGTACATGTGTGTATGTGTTTGTTTTCTAAGAGCCCTTGCGGCGCTATGTGATACCGTTTTGCTATTTTTCTGACAGGAAGCTGCTAATCTAAGCTACAAACCCATGAGCCTTTGTGACACAGAGTTCCCTGATGATGCCAGAGTGTGACCAGGAGGTGGGGGTGTTGTTGTGAGGGGGGATGGGGGGACTGGACTCCAGGGGTGTGGGAACAGCAAGGTTATAAATATTCAGGATAGAGAAACAAAATTGTCTGCACATATTGGTCCCACAGCACATTCACTGTGACAGTGTTTCAGTCTAGGTAGTTATCTGTCTGGTTTGACCTTGAACTGAAACATTGTATTACTTGTATTAGACAAAAGGCTATTGTCTTCTCGTCTCTACGTAGAGATGTTTCACATTGCACCTAATGCGATTAGTGTATGTATGACAATGTTGATACGAGGATATCAAACTGATGCTCCAGTCAACATGTTCTTGTTATTCTAAGAGTACCCAAACATCACCTCTTCCTCCCTTCCTGTGACAGTGTTGGGCGGTCACAGAGTATGATCACCGGCCATCAACATGAAAACAATATTGACTCTAGACTTTTGGACAGTAGCACTCTCTCTCTGTCCCTCTCTCTCACACACACAGCTGTGTATGTAAGCAGACATGCCAGACTGTTGTTGCAGCTGAGGCGTGGAGTTCAGAGGGATGTTTAGAGGTCATATAGAGGTCATGTAGGGCAGAAGGAAGTTTAGTGTTAGGCTGAAATTGTTGGAATTGATGGCGTTTTGATGTCATTAGTTCTTTGACTGCAGTGTAATTCTTACTGTGGTTTAATTGTGGTTGTGATTTTTATTTACCTTTATTTAACTAGATAAGTCCGTTACGAACAATTTCTTATTTACAGTGACGGCCTACCAGGGAACAGTGGATTAACTGCCTTGTTCAAGGGCAGAATGACACATTTCTTACCTTATCAGCTTGGGGATTCGATCCAGCAACCTTTCGGTTATTGGCCCAAAGCTCTAACCAATAGGCTACCTGCCGCCCCAGTGGTCCTCTTGTGGTTTATTTCTGGTCTCATGAAGTGGTGACTGGATCCCTGGCTCATGACTGATGCAGAATAATGGCCTGTTCTGATAATATATGCCGAATGATTCGATTACCCTGGTGATTGGTCTAAATGACTGACTAATGAGTGTATGAATACGCTAATGAGATTACAGCATGTTCCTGGAAGGAAGAGGACACAGTGTATGTCCCTTAGAACAATGCACGCTCGGTCACATACTCGGCTTACACACACACACACACACACACACACACCTAATATTAAGCACATTGCTTCTCTTTACAACAGGTGTATAGCCTAACTGGCTGGCATAAAAATGAACCATGGGAAAAGCAGACTCCATTTGCTATTTAAGTGCATAGATTCCATATTTCTTTCCAGCTGCCTCTGTTTTGAGACAGGTGCATTACAATGGTCCATTCTAAATCAAAACAAATTTCACACATATTATTTACTATATGTAAAGACAATATTAAATAAAGAATAGAGTGATTTATTTTAAATGTTTTATTTAACCTTTATTTAACCAGGCAAGTCCGTTAAGAACAAATTCTTATTTACAATGACGGCCTAGGAACGGTGGGTTATCTGCCTGTTCAGGGGCAGAACGACAGATTTTCACCTTGTCAGCTCTGGAATTCAATCTAGCAACCTTTCGGTTACTGGCCCAACACTCTAACCACTAGGCTACCTAGTGGTTACTGGCCCAACACTCTAACCACTAGGCTACCTAGTGGTTACTGGCCCAACGCTCTAACCACTAGGCTACCTAGTGGTTACTGGCACAACGCTCTAACCACTAGGCTACCTAGTGGTTACTGGCCCAACGCTCTAACCACTAGGCTACCTAGTGGTTACTGGCCCAACACTCTAACCACTAGGCTACCTAGTGGTTACTGGCCCAACGCTCTAACCACTAGGCTACCTAGTGGTTACTGGCCCAACGCTCTAACCACTAGGCTACCTAGTGGTTACTGGCCCAACGCTCTAACCACTAGGCTACCTAGTGGTTACTGGCCCAACGCTCTAACCACTAGGCTACCTAGTGGTTACTGGCCCAACGCTCTAACCACTAGGCTACCTAGTGGTTACTGGCCCAATGCTCTAACCACTAGGCTACCTAGTGGTTACTGGCCCAACGCTCTAACCACTAGGCTGCCTAGTGGTTACTGGCCCAACGCTCTAACCACTAGGCTACCTAGTGGTTACTGGCCCAACACTCTAACCACTAGGCTACCTAGTGGTTACTGGCCCAACGCTCTAACCACTATGCTACCTAGTGGTTACTGGCCCAACGCTCTAACCACTAGGCTACCTAGTGGTTACTGGCCCAACGCTCTAACCACTATGCTACCTAGTGGTTACTGGCCCAACGCTCTAACCACTATGCTACCTAGTGGTTACTGGCCCAACACTCTAACCACTATGCTACCTAGTGGTTACTGGC
Organism: Oncorhynchus kisutch; assembly: GCF_002021735.2. Classification (NCBI taxonomy): domain Eukaryota; kingdom Metazoa; phylum Chordata; class Actinopteri; order Salmoniformes; family Salmonidae; genus Oncorhynchus; species Oncorhynchus kisutch. The sequence goes on along the minus strand of NC_034191.2, from coordinate 14,305,116 downwards.
CCAACGCTCTAACCACTATGCTACCTAGTGGTTACTGGCCCAACGCTCTAACCACTATGCTACCTAGTGGTTACTGGCCCAACGCTCTAACCACTATGCTACCTAGTGGTTACTGGCCCAACACTCTAACCACTATGCTACCTAGTGGTTACTGGCCCAACACTCTAACCACAATGCTACCTAGTGGTTACTGGCCCAACGCTCTAACCACTATGCTACCTAGTGGTTACTGGCCCAACGCTCTAACCACTATGCTACCTAGTGGTTACTGGCCCAACGCTCTAACCACTATGCTACCTAGTGGTTACTGGCCCAACGCTCTAACCACTAGGCTACCTAGTGGTTACTGGCCCAACTCTCTAACCACTAGGCTACCTAGTGGTTACTGGCCCAATGCTCTAACCACTAGGCTACCTAGTGGTTACTGGCCCAACGCTCTAACCACTAGGCTACCTAGTGGCTACTGGCCCAACGCTCTAACCACTAGGCTACCTAGTGGTTACTGGCCCAACGCTCTAACCACTAGGCTACCTAGTGGTTACTGGCCCAACGCTCTAACCACTAGGCTACCTAGTGGTTACTGGCCCAACACTCTAACCACTAGGCTACCTAGTGGTTACTGGCCCAATGCTCTAACCACTAGGCTACCTAGTGGTTACTGGCCCAACGCTCTAACCACTAGGCTGCCTAGTGGTTACTGGCCCAACGCTCTAACCACTAGGCTACCTAGTGGTTACTGGCCCAACACTCTAACCACTAGGCTACCTAGTGGTTACTGGCCCAATGCTCTAACCACTAGGCTACCTGCCACCCCCATGATGGGTGACAATATTAGCCTATCACTTGTAAATTATATATTATCATTTGTGAATGATGCCCAGTTTAATGCAACGACATGTTCGTTAGGCCTATTCATTTTGTTGTTCGTTAGGCCTATTCATTTTGTTGTTCGTTAGGCCTATTCATTTTGTTGTTCGTTAGGCCTATTCATTTTGTTGTTCGTTAGGCCTATTCATTTTATTGTTCGTTAGGCCTATTCATTTTGTTGGCTAACGAAAAGTAAATGTGGACAGTTCTTCAATATGCGCCTCGGAATTGGATAAGGACGCGCACAGTTGCGTCCCCGATGTGTCTGTCTTCACTTGTAGCCTGTGAAAAAGACCCGATCACATGACGGAGAGCCATATGAGTGAGAGGTCACTGACCACAAAAGGCATGAATTTATTTAGGGGGCATTACGGCCACACAAAAAGGAAGCAGCCGGGAAATCCGAGGCATTATCAAGTGCTTGTGAATGAGAGACTGATGAAGTGTGTACAGCCTGCACAAAAAAAGCAGAGCATAAGCCTTTCATGCAACTTTTTTCAAATCATCATTAGAGTCGCATCATGCAGCCTTAGAATGTATTACAAATCAAAACATACAGTGGGGAGAACAAGTATTTGATACACTGCAGATTTTCCTACTTACAAATTATGATCTTTGTCCCCATGTGTCCCCATGTGCAGTTTCAAACCGTAGTTTCTTCCTTGCTGAGCGGTCAACCTCCAATTGACTCAAATGATGTCAATTAGCCTATCAGTGGCTTCTAAAGCCATGACATAATTTTCTGGAATTTTCCAAGCTGTTTAAAGGCACAGTCAACTTAGTGTATGTAAACTTATGACCCACTGCAATTGTGATACAGTGAATAAGTGAAATAATCTGTCTGTAAACAAATGTTGGATAAATTACTTGTGTCATGCATAAAGTAGATGTCCTAACTGACTTGCCAAAACTATGGTTTGTCAACAGGAAATTTGTGGAGTGGTTGAAAAACTAGTTTTAATGACTCCAACCCAAGTGTATGTAAACTTCCAACTTCAACTGTTGATAGGCACGCTTTATTTTGTCTGGATTAGCGTCCCAGATAAAACAAAATATTATTTGCTCATAAGATTTGAAAAACTAATCATCAGGAGTAGGCAGGGCCATAAGCAAGTGAGTAAACTGAGATATGAATAAGGAGTTAATCAGGGCAATTTTTCTATAAATAGACAGGTATTTACCTCTCCATGGTTGCAGGATCTTGTCTATTTTTACAAGTTTTCTATTGAAATTCATTGTGGAGAGCTTATTTATATCTTTGTGATATGAATACAGAGTATCTACTCACCATCAGCCCATTTTATAGGTAAACTGCAGGGTCATGTAAAAGTTGGATTTTTCAAAGATGAAATACGTAATATTGTACACTTATCAAGGATCTAGCTTGTGGACTCAACATAAAACTTGAGTCATCGGCACACATGGACACCTCTGTTTTTAAGCCTTGGATTTCTAATCCTCTAATGTTGTTATTGGATCTGATTTTAATAGCTAGCATGGCCATAATGAATAGATATGGTGACAGCGGACACCCTTGTCTAGCTTCTCTTGTTTATGTTAATTAAAGGTCAATTACTGTGAGACCGGCAGTTATTTGCTTGACAATCGCAGGCTGACAAAATGTAATGACCGCTACAGCCCTAGTCGGAGGTGTAACTGCGTCGGAGCTGTCAAATCAGCAAGCAGCTTCCGGCGTTATAACTCGGACGTTGCTATTGGATGCGTCTTGTTACAGTGGTGAACGCTGGAATGTGTGCTGTAATACTTGTGACTCTGGATGACAACATAATGATGTTTGTTTCTTTAGGGCTGTTTTCCTAAAGTAGTTCAATTGTGTTTTGTTTTCTTACCACAATACTAACGAGTATTGCGATACTGCTATTGTCCAGTGCCTCGGTTCTTCACCCTCTATCCCTTCCTCTCTCATTCCCTAACTCCAACACACCAACCTCCCAACTTCACTTTCTATATCTCCCACTCCCTCCCGCTCTCTCCGACTTCCTCTCTCATTCCCTAACTCCAACACACCAACCTCCCAACTTCACTTTCTATATCTCCCACTCCCTCCCGCTCTCTCTGACTTCCTCTCTCATTCCCTAACTCCAACACACCAACCTCCCAACTTCACTTTCTATATCTCCCACTCCCTCCCGCTCTCTCTAACTTCCTCTCTCATTCCCTAACTCCAACACACCAACCTCCCAACTTCACTTTCTATATCTCCCACTCCCTCCCGCTCTCTCTAACTTCCTCTCTCATTCCCTAACTCCAACACACCAACCTCCCAACTTCACTTTCTATATCTCCCACTCCCTCCCGCTCTCTCTAACTTCCTCTCTCATTCCCTAACTCCAACACACCAACCTCCCAACTTCACTTTCTATATCTCCCACTCCCTCCCGCTCTCTCCGACATCGTCTCTCATTCCCTAACTCCAACACACCAACCTCCCAACTTCACTTACTCTATCTCCCACTCCCTCCCGCTCTCTCCGACTTCCTCTCTCTGCCGCCATCTTTCATTCACTCCATCTCCCCCCTCACTGCCACCCTCTTACTCTCCTCCCCTTCTATCTCTCGGCTTGTGTTTGTGGTCTGTGTCATATCTCTTGTTCGTGGATATTATTAGAGTGATAAGCATCTGACTGCATCACATTTCAGCATGCCTGACTGCACGTGTGTGTCTGTAGTTTAGAGTGATAAGCATCCCATTTCAACATGCCTGACTGCCCGTGTGTGTGTCTGTAGTTTAGAGTGATAAGCATCACATTTCATCTGACTGCACCGCCCATCACAACATGAATAAATAACAGCACCACATTTACTCGCAATTACAGCATCTGTTCCAATGGGTACTCACACAGTCTACGGGGCACCCAGTGTGTGTGTTAGATTGAGGTAGAGGGGTTTCCTGTGTGTGTGTGTGAGTTTGCAATACGGTTAGAGGGTTGTGTTGAGTAGTGTGTATAGTCTGTTGTCTGTAGGGGTGTCTGCCCTTTTGCCCTAAGGAGAGGTTTATTTTGGGGTGATGGTTCCTTCCTACAGGACACACTGTCACAGCTCATCATTGTCCCTGTGTTTGTGCTTGGGATGGGGTAGGGGTTCTGCTGTGTACATGTGTGTGTGATTTAATGTGTGTGTATGCGTGTGTATGTATTAATGTGTGTGTGTGCATGTCTCCCCACACCTCGGGGAGAGCTACAAAGTCACAGACTGAAACGGAGAGGCCTGATTCAGAGTGGCAGGTCTGACGTTAGTCCGATGTTCGTCTGACGTTAACTGTTTAGGCTCAGTGTGTGTGTGTATTGACCCCTAAAGGCCTCCAACCGCAAGGTACTACAGAGGGTAATGCGGACACCCAGTAAATCACTGGGGCCAAGCTTCCTGCCAACCAGGACCTCTATACCAGGCAGTGTCAGATGAAGGCCCAAAGAATTGGCAAAGTCATGGACTGTTCTCTCTGCTACCGCATGGCAAGCGGTACCGGAGCACCAAGTTTAGATACAAAAGGCTTCTTAACAGCTTCTACCACCAAGTCATAAGACTCCTGAACAATAAAATGGCTACCCTGACTATTTACATTGTCCCCCACCCACCCCCAGTTTTACGCTGCTGCTATTCTCTGTTTATTATCCATGCATAGTCACTTTACCTCTGCCTACATGTACATATTACCTCAATTACCTCAACTAACCGGTGCCCCCGCACATTGACATCTGTACCGGTACCCCCTGTATTTAGCCCCGCTACTGTTATTTTATTGTCGCTCCTTAATTATTTGTTATTTTTCGATTTAATTGATTATTTTACTTCAGTTTATTTTTGTAAATACCGTAACACTTTGTTCCCCTTAAAACTGCATTGTCGGTTAAGGGCTTGTAAGTAAGCATTTCACTGTAAGGACTATTGTTGTATTGGACGCATGTGACAAATCACATTTTATTTTATTTTGATTTATTCGATCCATGAGGGATTCCCTCTCAAACTGGTAAAACCCACCACTCAGATAAATGTGAGCTGCATGTACTTGTCAGTGGAAAGTATTTCCTCAATGCTATTGAAGTTCAATAACCAATTATCAATAACCATCATACTGAGAAAAAAATGGCGCCGGAGGAGATGGCCGCCGTTTTACGGTCTCCTAACCAATTGTGCTATTATGTGTTTTTTTTGTGATATTTGTAAATTATTTTGTACATAATGTTTTGGCAACCGTATCTTATGGAAGAAAAGAGCTTCTGGATATCAGGACAGCGATCACTCACCTCGGATTAGACAAAGATTTCTTCAACAACAACAGCAGCAAGCAGGACTCACACGATATTCTCCAAACACCCCACAGGGCAGACATCCCAATTATTCGCAAAAGGAAGTGACACAGAGTAAGAAGAGCCGGATGCCTCGTCCGGACCCGCAGAAGGCAACTAGGAAAGCTGCCGTTACCGTCAATATTACTCGCCAACGTGCAATCATTGGACAATAAACTAGACGAGGTACGATCACGAATATCCTACCAACGTGCAATCATTGGACAATAAACTAGACGAGGTACGATCACGAATATCCTACCAACGTGCAATCATTAGACAATAAACTAGACGAGGTACGATCACGAACATCCTACCAACGGGACATCAAAAATGTAATATCCTATGCTTCACGGAATCGTGGCTGAATGACGACGTGGATATTCAGCTAGCGGGATACACGCTGCACCGGCAGGATAGAACAGCACACTCCGGTAAGACGAGAGGGGGTGGTCTGTGCATATTTGTAAACAACAACTGGTGCACAAAATCTAAGGAAGTCTCTAGATTTTGCTCGCCTGAAGTTGAGTATATTGTGATAAACTGGCCACACCACTTGCCTAGAGAGTTCTCAGCTATACTTTTCATGGCTGTTTATTTACCACCACAGACAAATGCTGGCACTAAGACCTCACTCAGTCAGCTGTATAAGGAAATAAGCAAACAGGAAACCATTCACCCAGAGGCGGCGCTCCTAGTGGCCGGAGACTTTAATGCAGGAAAACTTAAATCCGTTCTACCAAATCTCTATCAACGTGTTAAATGTGCAACCAGAGGGAAAAATATTCTAGATCACCTGTACTCCACACAGAGACGCGTACAAAGCTCTCCCTCGCCCTCCATTTGTTAAATCCGAACACAACTCTATCCTCCTGATTCCTACTTACAAGCAAAAATTAAAGCAGGAATCACCAGTGACTCGGTCTATAAAAAAAATGGTCAGATGAAGCAGATGCTACACTACAGGACTGCTTTGCTATCACAGACTGGAACATGCTCCGGGATTCTTCCGGTGACATTGAGGAATACACCACATCAGGCCACATCAGGCTTTATCAATAAGTGCATTGAGGACGTCATCCCCACAGTGAATGTACGTACATACCCCAACCAGAAGCCATGGATTACAGGCAACATTCGCACTGAGCTAAAGGGTAGAGCTGCCACTTTCAAGGTGAGGGACTCGGAAGCTTACCCGGAAGCTTACAAGAAATCCAGCAATGACCTGCGACGAACCATCAAACAGGCAAAGCGTCAATACAGGGCTAAGACTGAATCATACTACACCGGCTCCGACGTTCGTCGGATGTGGCAGGGCTTGCAAACTATTACAGACTACAAAGGGAAGCACAGCCGTGAGCTGCCCAGTGACACGAGCCTACCAGATGAGCTAAATCACTTATATGCTCGCTTCGAGGCAAGCAACACTGAGGCATGCATGAGAGCATCAGCTGTTCCGGACGACTGTGTGATCACGCTCTCCGAAGCCGACGTGAGTAAGACCTTTAAACAGGTCAACATACACAAGGCTGCGGGGCCAGACGGATTACCAGGACATGTGCTCCGGGCATGTGCTGACAAACTGGCAGGTGTCTTCACTGACATTTTCAACATGTCCCTGATTGAGTCTGTAATACCAACATGCTTCAAGCAGACCACCATTGTCCCTGTGCCCAAGAACACAAAGGTAACCTGCCTAAATGACTACAGACCCGTAGCATTCACATCCGTAGCCATGAAGTGCTTTGAAAGGCTGGTAATGGCTCACATCAACACCATTATCCCAGAAACCCTAGACCCACTCCAATTTGCATACAGCCAAAACATATCCATAGATGATGCAATCTCTATTGAACTCCACACTGCCCTTTCCCACCTGGACAAAAGGAACACCTATGTGAAAATGCTGTTCGTTGACTACAGCTCAGCGTTCAACACCATAGTACCCTCAAAGCTCATCACCAAGCTAAGGATCCTGGGACTAAACACCTCCCTCTGCAACTGGATCCTGGACTTCCTGACAGGCCGCCCCCAGGTGGTGAGGGTAAGTAGCAACACATCTGCCACACTGATCCTCAACACTGGAGCACCCCAGGGGTGCGTGCTCAGTCCCCTCCTGTACTCCCTGTTCACCCACGACTGCATGGCCAGGCACGACTCCAACACCATCATTAAGTTTGCTGACAACACAACAGTGGTAGGCCTGATAACCGACAACGACGAGACAGCCTATAGGGAGGAGATCAGAGACCTGGCCGAGTGGTGCCAGAATAACCAAGACTAAGGAGATGATTGTGGACTACAAGAAAAGGAGCACCGAGCACGTCCCCATTCTCATCGACTGGGCTATAGTGGAGCAGGTTGAGAGCTTCAAATTCCTTGGTGTCCACATCAACAACAAACTAGATTGGTCCAAACATACCAAGACAGTCGTGAAACTAAAAAGATTTGGCATGGGTCCTGAGATCCTCAAAAGGTTCTACAGCTGCAACATCGAGAGCATCCTGGCAGGTGGCATCACTGCCTGGTACGGCAGGTGCTTAGCCTCCAACCGCAAGGCACTACAGAGGGTAGTGCGTACGGCCCAGTACATCACTGGGCCAAAGCGGCCTGCCATCTAGGACCTCTACACCAGGCGGTGTCAGAGGAAGGCCCTAAAAATTGTCAAAGACCCCAGCCACAGACTGTTCTCTCTACTACCGCATGGCAAGTGGTAGGTCTAGGACAAAAAGGCCTCTCAACAGTTTTTACCCCCAAGCCATAAGACTCCTGAACAGGTAACTAAATGGTTACCCCGACTATTTGCATTGTGTGTCTCCCCCCAACCCCATCATTTTACACTGCTGCTACTCTCTGTTTATCTTATATGCATAGTCACTTTAACTATACATTCATGTACATACTACCTAAATTGGCCCGACCAACCAGTGCTCATGCACATTGGCGACCCGGGCTATCTGCATTGTGACCCACCACCCGCCAACCCCTCTTTTTACACTTCTGCTTCTCTCTGTTCATCATATATGCATAGTCACTTTAACGATACCTACATGTACATACTACCTCAATAAGCCTGACTAACAGGTGTCTGTATAAAGCCTTGCAACTCTTTTTTCAAATGTCTTTTTACTGTTGTTTTATTTCTTTACTTACCTACACACACACACACATACACAGACACAGACACAGACACACACACACACACACACACACACACACACACACACACACACACACACACACACACACACACACACACACACACACACACATACCTTTTTCCCCCACACCATTGGTTAGAGCCTGTAAGTAAGCATTTCACTGTAAGGTTTACACCTGTTGTATTCGGCGCACGTGACAAATAAACTTTGATTTGATTTGAATAACTCAATAAACATGTTACACATGACATGGATGTGTTGCTACCGGCAACAGGTGACAGGAAAAATCCATGTTTCAGTATACATTCATTTTGTATTTTTTATTGAAAAGTGGGTAAACTGTCTAGTTCAGGGGCAGACATTTACCTTGTCAGCTCGGGGATTCCATCCAGCAACCTTTCAGTTACTGGCCCAATGCTCTAACCACTAGGCTACATGCCGCCCCAAACAAATGTATCTCTCCCTCATCCTCTCTCCATCTCTCTCTCTTTCCATGTCTCTCTAATCCCTGATTTGCTTTCTGTCACATCTCTCTATCTCCCCATGCACACACACACGGCGATGACAGGGCCTAAATTCTCCATCCTAATTTGATAACCTACAGCCTCCCAGAGGTTGTTCTCACAAACCAAGGGTAGGATTGAAATGAATAGCCCTGTTATTGGATGACATGTGTTACCATGGACACTGACAGCTCAAATTACTATCTGATTTGTGTCTGGGAAATCCCTAAGTCATTCCCCCATCAGCTTCATGTCCACACTTTGGTTCACCTCTAACCCTCAACCACAACCACTACCCTAGTCTCAACCACAACCACTACCCTAGCCTCAACCACAACCACTACCCTAGCCTCAACCACAACCACTACCCTAGTCTCAACCACAACCACTACCCTAGCCTCAACCACAACCACTACCCTAGTCTCAACCACAACCACTACCCTAGCCTCAACCACAACCACTACCCTAGCCTCAACCACTACCCTAGCCTCAACCATTACCATTACCCTAGCCTCAACCACAACCCTAGCCTCAACCACAACCACTACACTAGCCTCAACCACAACCACTACCCTAACCCTCACTCACTACCCTAGCCTCAACCACTACCCTAACCCTCAACCACTACCCTAACCCTCAACCACTACCCTAACCCTCAGTCACTACCCTAACCCTAGCCACTACTCTAACCTCAGCCACTATCCTAACCCTTAGCCACTACCCTAACCCTTGGCCACTACCCTAACCCTTGCCTCAGCCACTACTCTAACCTCAGCCACTATCCTAACACTTAGCCACTACCCTAACCCTTAGCCACTACCCTAAACCTTAGCCACTACCCTAACCCTTAGCCACTACCCTAACCCTTGGCCACTACCCAAATCAAAATCAAATCAAATCAAATTTTATTTGTCACATACACATGGTTAGCAGATGTTAATGCGAGTGTAGCGAAATGCTTGTGCTTCTAGTTCCGACAATGCAGTAATAACGAACAAGTAATCTAACTAACAATTCCAAAAAACTACTGTCTTATACACAGTGTAAGGGGATAAAGAATATGTACATAAGGATATATGAATGAGTGATGGTACAGAGCAGCATAGGCAAGATACAGTAGATGATATCGAGTACAGTATATACATATGAGATGAGTATGTAAACAAAGTGGCATAGTTAAAGTGGCTAGTGATACATGTATTACATAAGGATGCAGTCGATGATATAGAGTACAGTATATACGTATGCATATGAGATGAATAATGTAGGGTAAGTAACATTATATAAGGTAGCATTGTTTAAAGTGGCTAGTGATATATTTACATAATTTCCCATCAATTCCCATTATTAAAGTGGCTGGAGTTGAGTCAGTGTCATTGACAGTGTGTTGGCAGCAGCCACTCAATGTTAGTGGTGGCTGTTTAACAGTCTGATGGCCTTGAGATAGAAGCTGGTTTTCAGTCTCTCGGTCCCAGCTTTGATGCACCTGTACTGACCTCGCCTTCTGGATGACAGCGGGGTGAACAGGCAGTGGCTCGGGTGGTTGATGTCCTTGATGATCTTTATGGCCTTCCTGTAGCATCGGGTGGTGTAGGTGTCCTGGAGGGCAGGTAGTTTGCCCCCGGTGATGCGTTGTGCAGACCTCACTACCCTCTGGAGAGCCTTACGGTTGAGGGCGGTGCAGTTGCCGTACCAGGCGGTGATACAGCCCGCCAGGATGCTCTCAATTGTGCATCTGTAGAAGTTAGTGAGTGCTTTTGGTGACAAGCCGAATTTCTTCAGCCTCCTGAGGTTGAAGAGGCGCTGCTGCGCCTTCTTCACGATGCTGTCTGTGTGAGTGGACCAATTCAGTTTGTCTGTGATGTGTATGCCGAGGAACTTAAAACTTGCTACCCTCTCCACTACTGTTCCATCAATGTGGATGGGGGGGTGTTCCCTCTGCTGTTTCCTGAAGTCCATAATCATCTCCTTAGTTTTGTTGACGTGTGTGAGGTTATTTTCCTGACACCACACTCCGAGGGCCCTCACCTCCTCCCTGTAGGCCGTCTCGTCGTTGTTGGTAATCAAGCCTACCACTGTTGTGTCGTCCGCAAACTTGATGATTGAGTTGGAGGCGTGCGTGGCCACGCAGTCGTGGGTGAACAGGGAGTACAGGAGAGGGCTCAGAACGCACCCTTGTGGGGCCCCAGTGTTGAGGATCAGCGGGGAGGAGATGTTGTTGCCTACCCTAACCCTTGGCCACTACCCTAACCCTTGGCCACTAACCTAACCACAACCACTACCCTCAACCTTAGCCACTACCCTAACCCTTAGCCACTACCCTAATCCTTAGCCACTACCCAAACCATAACCCTCAGCCACTACCCTAATCCTTAGCCACTACCCAAACCATAACCACAATCCTCAGCCACTACCCTAACCCTTAGCCACTACCCTAACCCCAACCACAACCACTACCCTAACCAGGGTAGACTAGTGGTTAGAGCATTGGACTAGTAACCAGAAGGTTGTGAGTTCAAACCCCCGAGCTGACAAGGTACAAATCTGTCATTCTGCCCCTGAACAGGCAGTTAACCCACTGTTCCCAGGCCGTCATTGAAAATAAGAATGTGTTCTTAACTGACTTGCCTGGTTAAATAAAGGTCAAATAAAAAAAAAAAAAATTACCACAACCACTACTCTAACCCTAGCCTCAACCACTACCCTAACCCTCAGCCACTACCCTAACCCTCAGCCACTACCCTAACCCTCAGTCACTACCCTAACCATAACCCTCAGCCACTACCCTCAACCACTACCCTAACCCTAACCTCAGCCACTACCCTAACCATAACCCTCTACCACTACCCTAACCTCAGTCACTACCCTAACCCTAGCCTCAACCCCTACCCTAACCCTCAGTCACTACCCTATCCATAGCCTCATCCACTACTCTAACCTCAGCCACTACCCTAACCCTTAGCCACTAGCCTAATCCTTAGCCACTACCCTAACCACAACCCTAACCCTTAGCCACTACCCTAAACCTCAGCCACTACCCTAACCCTCAGTCACTACCCTAACCATATCCTCAGCCACTACCCTAACCCTTAGCCACTACCCTAACCCTTAGCCACTACCCTAACCCTAGCCTCAACCAACCCCCTAACCCTAGCCTAAACCACAACCCTAGCTTCATGTCCACATCCCGGTTCAAGCCTTATCCTGAATTTATGTTCAAAGCTGGCTAAACCCTAAACCTAACCAGAACTCCTCCAAAACAGGGCTTCCCACCTCTGAATTCCCAATTTAGTATATATTATGACTGTATGTAGGCCCACATAGACAGGACTCTAACATGACATTCAGACTGTAGATAGATAGAGACAGACAGACAGACAGAGACACAGATAGACAGACAGAGACACAGACAGACAGACAGACACAGACAGACAGACAGACAGACAGACAAGTATGTGGTACATTACACCACTGCCTACTACATCTACCTCTCTCATCATTTTTCTCTCTCTCGTCTCTCTCTCGCTCTCCCCTTTCCTCTGTAACTCTCTCCCCCACCTCCCCCTTTCCTCTTTTAACTCTCTCCCCCATCTTCTCTCTGTCTCCACCTCCCCCTTTCCTCTTTAACTCTCTCCCCCATCTTCTCTTTGTCTCTACCACCCCCTTTCCTCTTTAACTCTCTCCCCCATCTTCTCTCTGTCTCCTTGCCTGTATTTCTCTTTCTCCCCCTCATGCCCTTATGACCGAGGCCAGTGTTCTGCCAGCAGAACTGGATTGCATTAGTACGGATGGTACACACATACACACACACACGCACGCACGCACACACACACACACACACTTCGTTAATGCAGCCCTCTTCCCTTCCCTGTGGAGAAGTAGAGCACATACATGCAGCCAACCACACTAATGCAAACCTACACTGATGTGTGTGCGTGTGCGTGCGTGCATGTGTGTGTCATTGTCACACAAGCATAAATGACGGTCCTACTCTTTCCCCCTAAATGGAGGTGTGTTTGTACGCTGTGTTAACTTCACAACAGCGCTACACAGGAGAGGAGAGAAGATGCTACCTCTGTGGAAAGGGAACAATGTGTGTTTTGAACCCGACCAAACATAATCTGCCCCTTGTCCTGTTAGCTCCTAGAACTAATACCTAGGCTTTATCTCAGTGGGATAAAAAAGGTCTTGAGACACACCAACACACAGCACACACACACAAAAGCACACACTTACAAACACACACACACAGAGTAGGGCTAATCCCAGGGTCTCATGCCAGTCAGTCGTTCATAACAGATATCAAATCAACAAATTGTAATCGTAAATAAAACATTTTGTAGCCTCAAAACATGGTTAAAAATATAATTTTGATATCATTGATGGTCAGTCCTTCTCCAGCCCCACCCTTCAGCTGTTTACACCTCCAATGGACTCAAATTATGTCAATTAGCCTATAAGAAGCTTCTAAAAGACCATGACATCATACAGTGAATTATAAGTGAAATAATCTGTCTGTAAACAATTGCTGGAAAAATGACTTTGAAAGAAAAGCTAATTGTTTTGTCCATTAAAATAACATCAAATTGATCAGAAATACAGTGTAGACATTGTCAATGTTGTTTATCATTTTAAAAGGCTAATTGATCATTACAAAACTCTTTTGCAATTATGTTAGCACAGCTGAAAACTGGTGTTATGATTAAATAAGCAATAAAACTGGCCTTCTTTAGACTAATTGAGTATCTGGAGCATCTGTCACATCCTGATCTGTTTCACCTGTCTTTGTGATCGTCTCCACCCCTCTCCAGGTGTCGGCCATCTTCCTCATTATCCCGTGTATTTATACCCGTGTTCTCTATTTGTCTGTTGCCAGTTCGTCTTGTTTGTCAAACCTACCAGAGTTTTTGTGTCAGCTCCTGCTTTTCCCCAGTCTCTCTTTTCTCATCCTCCTGGTTTTTTACACTTGCCTGGGCTGAGCCTGCCTGCCGTCCTGTACCTTTGCCCCACCTCTGGATTACCGACCTCTGCCTGACCCTGAGCCTGCCTGCCGTCCTGTACCTTTGCCCCACCTCTGGATTACCGACCTCTGCCTGACCTGACCCTGAGCCTGCCTGCCGTCCTGTACCTTTGCCCCACCTCTGGATTACCGACCTCTGCCTGACCTGAGCCTGCCTGCCGTCCTGTACCTTTGCTGTAATAAACATTGTATCATGTCTTTACTATGGATTAAATGATATGACATGCTATTTTATAAAATAATTTCTCTGTAATCAATATTACCTGATTAAACTAATCATGTAAATGTAATTAACTAGGAAGTCGGGGCACCATGGAAGAATGTTCATAGAGCTGTTATCTTCCTAATAAACTCTTAAAGACCTGGTAATCTTTTATATCAATAGCAGTCAATTATTAATCGTCAGCATATTCAGTCTCATCTGAACGATGTAAAAGTCTTGGTTATATTCACGAACCTTGGCTAACAAGTTGAATCAGCAATACAAAATCCGGTTTAATTATTTATTTACTAATTACCCAAACAATCACACAAAATTACATATACGCAGGATGGATCATACATTGATTCCTAATTATGTCATAAAAGAAAACGTCCCTAGCGGGCGAAACCAATATGACGGCTGGTTACACAAAGAAAGGGGTTTGGGTTTGAATGAAAGTGCGGGAAGACTGAGGAAGAAAAGGATTGGGTCTCTATCGGACCTTATGAAGCTATGCTATAACCTCCCCCAACAGGGCAACGTCATGACAATTGTTACTTCGACACGGTCTGCATCTGGGTCTTACCTTGATACCTGATAGCATCAGCATTTATGGGTTTGATTACAGGCTCAAAATGGCCAGAAACAAAGAACTTTCAGCCTATTCTTGTTCTGAGAAATGAAGGCTATTCCATGTGAGACATTGTCAAGAAACTGAAGGACTTGTGCAACGCTGTGTACTACTCCCTTCACAGAACAGAGCAAACTGGCCCTCACCAGAATAGAAAGAGGAGTCGGAGGCCCCGGTGCACAACTGAGCAAGAGGACAAGTACATTAGAGTGTCTAGTTTGAGAAACAGATGCCTCACAAGTCCTCAACTGGCAGCTTCATTAAATAGTACCTGCAAAACATAGAGAGCATAGAGAGAGACCTGGGTTAACCACTGGGCTAGCATAGAGAGAGACCTGGGTTAACCACTGGGCTAGCATAGAGACCTGGGTTAACCACTGGGCTAGCATAGAGACCTGGGTTAATCACTGGGCTAGCATAGAGAGAGACCTGGGTTAACCACTGGGCTAGCATAGAGAGAGACCTGGGTTAACCACTGGGCTAGCATAGAGAGAGACCTGGGTTAACAACTGGGCTAGCATAGAGAGACCTGGGTTAACCACTGGGCTAGCATAGAGACCTGGGTTAACCACTGGGCTAGCATAGAGACCTGGGTTAATCACTGGGCTAGCATAGAGAGAGACCTGGGTTAACCACTGGGCTAGCATAGAGACCTGGGTTAACCACTGGGCTAGCATAGAGAGAGACCTGGGTTAACCACTGGGCTAGCATAGAGACCTGGGTTAACCACTGGGCTAGCATAGAGACCTGGGTTAATCACTG
Source organism: Oncorhynchus kisutch (assembly GCF_002021735.2). Taxonomy (NCBI): domain Eukaryota; kingdom Metazoa; phylum Chordata; class Actinopteri; order Salmoniformes; family Salmonidae; genus Oncorhynchus; species Oncorhynchus kisutch. Next base: position 14,289,664 of record NC_034191.2, on the reverse strand, counting down.
GGCTAGCATAGAGAGAGACCTGGGTTAACCACTGGGCTAGCATAGAGACCTGGGTTAACCACTGGGCTAGCATAGAGAGAGACCTGGGTTAACCACTGGGCTAGCATAGAGAGAGACCTGGGTTAACCACTGGGCTAGCATAGAGACCTGGGTTAATCACTGGGCTAGCATAGAGAGAGACCTGGGTTAACCACTGGGCTAGCATAGAGAGAGACCTGGGTTAACCACTGGGCTAGCATAGAGAGAGACCTGGGTTAACCACTGGGCTAGCATAGAGACCTGGGTTAATCACTGGGCTAGCATAGAGAGAGACCTGGGTTAACCACTGGGCTAGCATAGAGAGAGACCTGGGTTAACCACTGGGCTAGCATAGAGAGAGACCTGGGTTAACCACTGGGCTAGCATAGAGAGAGACCTGGGTTAACCACTGGGCTAGCATAGAGAGAGACCTGGGTTAACCACTGGGCTAGCATAGAGACCTGGGTTAACCACTGGGCTAGCACAGAGAGAGACCTGGGTTAATCACTGGGCTAGCATAGAGAGAGACCTGGGTTAACCACTGGGCTAGCATAGAGAGAGACCTGGGTTAACCACTGGGCTAGCATAGAGAGAGACCTGGGTTAACCACTGGGCTAGCATAGAGACCTGGGTTAATCACTGGGCTAGCATAGAGAGAGACCTGGGTTAACCACTGGGCTAGCATAGAGAGAGACCTGGGTTAACCACTGGGCTAGCATAGAGAGAGACCTGGGTTAACCACTGGGCTAGCATAGAGACCTGGGTTAACCACTGGGCTAGCACAGAGAGAGACCTGGGTTAATCACTGGGCTAGCATAGAGAGAGACCTGGGTTAACCACTGGGCTAGCATAGAGAGAGACCTGGGTTAACCACTGGGCTAGCATAGAGAGAGACCTGGGTTAACCACTGGGCTAGCATAGAGAGAGACCTGGGTTAACCACTGGGCTAGCATAGAGACCTGGGTTAACCACTGGGCTAGCATAGAGACCTGGGTTAACCACTGGGCTAGCATAGAGACCTGGGTTAACCACTGGGCTAGCATAGAGAGAGACCTGGATTAACCACTGGGCTAGCATAGAGAGAGACCTGGGTTAACCACTGGGCTAGCACAGAGAGAGACCTGGGTTAACCACTGGGCTAGCATAGAGAGAGACCTGGGTTAACCACTGGGCTAGCATAGAGAGAGACCTGGGTTAACCACTGGGCTAGCATAGAGAGAGACCTGGGTTAACCACTGGGCTAGCATAGAGAGAGACCTGGGTTAACCACTGGGCTAGCATAGAGACCTGGGTTAACCACTGGGCTAGCATAGAGACCTGGGTTAACCACTGGGCTAGCATAGAGACCTGGGTTAACCACTGGGCTAGCATAGAGACCTGGGTTAACCACTGGGCTAGCATAGAGACCTGGGTTAACCACTGGGCTAGCATAGAGACCTGGGTTAACCACTGGGCTAGCATAGAGACCTGGGTTAACCACTGGGCTAGCATAGAGACCTGGGTTAACCACTGGGCTAGCATAGAGAGAGACCTGGGTTAACCACTGGGCTAGCATAGAGAGAGACTTGGGTTAACCACTGGGCTAGCATAGAGAGAGACCTGGGATAAACATTGGAAGATGGGTACTCGAGTGTGTAGAGGGCCAGTGTCATCTCTTTGCCTGAAGGCCTTCTTTTACGTACCTGCATTCTGAAGGGCGTGCGTACGTGTTTGTTTGTCTGTGTTTGTGTTTCTGCCCGTGTGTGTGTACTAGGGAGAGAGAGAGAGAGAGAGAGAGAGAGAGAGAGGCTACAGGCGAGCCATGATACGCCCTTCCTCAATGACAGTATTCCAGGGGGTTGTTAAGTGTTGGAGGGAATAAACCCCCAGTTTGATGAGCTTGTGGGTTTTATTACAGATATTGCTCACACAACTCTGCTCCCCCTGATCTACCTTTCTCTATATAATACACATACCCAAATCTCACACACACAGAGAGAGAGAGAGAGAGAGAGAGAGAGCTTTACATATTCACTTTGTATGTTGTCTACCTCACTTGCTTTGGCAATGTTAACACATGTTTCCCATGCCAATAAAGCCCTTGAATTGAATTGAATTGAATTGAGAGAGAGACAAACACAAGGTCCATCTGCCTTTGGCCTAAAGAGCAGGAACCTGGACTTCTTCATAGAAATTGGAAATACAGACAATGTCATCCTACAAGAAACCTGGTATAGAGGAGATGAACCAACTGGTTGCCCTCCAGGTTACAGAGAGCTGGTAGTCCCATCCACCAAACTACCAGGTGTGAAACAGGGAAGAGACTCAGGGGGTATGCTGATTTGCCTATGCTGCTCTGTACCATCAGTCATTCATATATCTTTATGTACATATTCTTTATCCCCTTACACTTGTGTCTATAAGACAGTAGTTTTGGAATTGTTAGCTAGATTACTTGTTGGTTATTACTGCATTGCTGGAACTAGAAGCACAAGCATTTCGCTACACTCGCATTAACATCTGCTAACCATGTGTATGTGACAAATAAAATTGGATTTGATTTGAATTTGGTATGAAGCAGACCTAACCTACTATAAATTAGTCAAAACAGGAACATTTTACATCTGGCTAGAAATTTTTGAGGAAATTATCTTAACAGAGAAAAATGTCCTCATGTGTGCTACCTATATCCCCCCAGCAGAATCCCCATACTTTAACGATGACAGCTTCTCCATCCTAGAGGGGGAGATCAACCCTTTCCTGGCTCAGGGACATGTACTAGTCTGTGGGCGACATAAATGCCAGAACTGGACAATAACCTGACACTCTTAGCACACGGGGACAAACACCTACCTGGAGGTGACAGCATTCCCTCCCCCATATGCCCCCCTAGACACAACTATGACAAAACTACCAACAAAAACAGGTCACAACTCCTGCCACTCTGTCGCACGGTGGGTCTGTACATAGTCAATTGTAGGCTTTGAGGGGACAATTACAGTAGGTACACCTACAGCTCATTCCTTGGCAGTAGTACTGTAGAATACTTTATCACTGACCTCAACCCATAGTCTCTCAGAGCATTCACAGTCTGCCCACTGACACCCCTATCAGACCACAGCAAAATTAAAGTCTACCTGAACAGAGCAATACTCAATCATGAGGCATCAAAGCCAAAGGAACTGAGTAACATTAAGAAATGCTATAGGTGGAAGGAAAGTAGTGTAGAAGACCTACCAAAAAACAATTAGGCAACAACAAATGCAATCCTTTCTAGAAAACTTCCTGGTTTCACTGTAATAGTGAGGGTGTAAACTTAGAAAATCTAAACAGTATATTTGACCTCTCAGCTTCCCTATGAAATCCAAACATTTCAAGCAGGCAGCATAAGAAAATTAACAACAATTACAAATGGTTTGATGAAGAATGCAAAAACCTAAGACATTGAGAAACCTATCCAACCAAAAATATAGAGACCCAGAAAACCTGAGTCTACACCTTCACAATGGTGAATCACTAAAACAATACAGAAATACACTACGGAAAAAGAAGGAACAGCACGTCAGAAATCAGCTCAATGTAATTGAAGAATCCATAGAATCTAACCACTTCTGGGAAAATTGGAAAGCAATCAAAGAGTTATCTATCCAAAACAGAGATTTATGAATAAACCACTTCTCCAATATTTTTGGCTCTATAACAAAAACAAATAGGAAAAACATATACATGATCAAATACAAATCTTAGAATCAACAATTAAAGACCAGAACCCACTGGATTCTCCAATGACATTGAATGAACTGCAGACAAACCCTCCAACCCAAAAAGGCCTGTGGGGTTGATGCTAAATGTTGATGTTAAATTCTAAAATATACAGACCACAAATTCTAACTGGCTATACTTAAACTCTTTAACATTATCCTTAGCTCTGGCATCTTCCCCAATATTTGGAATCAAGGACTGATAAGCCCCAATCCACAAAAGTGGAGACAAATTTGACCCCAATAACTACAGTGGGATATGCGACAACAGCAACCTTGGGAAAATCCTCAACAGTGGCTTTTTACCAAATTACCGTACGACAGACCACGTATTCACCTTGCACACCCTAATTGATAAACAAACCAACCAAAACAAAGGCAAAGACTTCTCATGCTTTGTTGATTTCAAAAAAGCTTTTGACTCAATTTGGCATGAGGATCTGCTAAACAAATGGATGGAAATTGGTGTTGGGGATAAAACATTATAAAACCCATGTACACAAACAACAAGTGTGCAGTTAGAATTGGCAAAAAAAAAACACACAAGATTTCTTTCCACAGACAGGGATGCAGCTTTAACCTCACCCTCTTCAACATATATATCAACGAATTGGCAAGGGCACAAGAACAGTCTGCAGCAACCAGCCTCACCCTACTAGAATCTGAAGTCAAATGTCTACTGTTCGCTGATGATCTGGTGCTTCAGTCCCCAACCAAGGAGGGCCTACAGCAGCACATAGATCTTCTGCACAGATTCTGTCAGACCTGGGCACTGACAGTAAATCTCAGTAAGAACTAAATAATGGTGTTACAAAAAAGGTCCAGCTGCCAGGACCACAAATACAAATTCCATCTAGACACCGTTGCCCTAGAGCACACAAAAAACTATACATACCTTGGCCTAAACATCAGCGCCACAGGTAACTTCCACAAAGATGTGAACAATCTGAGAGACAAGGCAAGAAGGGCCTTCTATGCCATCAAAAGGAACATAAAATTTCACATACCAATTAGGATCTTTCAAAAAACACTTGAATCAGTTGTAGAACCTATTGTCCATTATGGTTGTGAGGTCTGGGTGCCGCTCACCAACAAAGATTTCACAAAATGGGACTAACACCAAATTGAGAATGCACGTGCAAAAATATCCTTTGTGTACAACGTAAAAGACCAAATAATGCATGCAGAGCAGAATTAGGCAGATACCCGCTAATTATAAAAATTCTACAGCCATCTGTAAGCTTGCTTAGGGAACCTGGAGAAGAGTCCCCTAAGCAAGCTGGTCCTGGGGCTCTGTTCACATGCAGAAACACACCCCACAGAGCCCCAGGACAGCAACACAATTAGACCCAACCAAATCATGGGAAAACAAAAAGAAAACTACTTGACACATTTGAAAGAATTAACAAAAAAAAATGAGCAAACTAGACTGCGATTTGACACTAAAAAGAGAGTACCACTGTGACTGACCCAAAATGAAGGAAAGCTTTGACTATGTACAGACTCAGTGAGCATAGCCTTGCTATTGAGAAAGGTCACCGTAGGAAGACCTGGCTCTCAAGAGAAGACAGGCTATGTGCACACTGCCCATAAAATGAGGTGGAAACTGAGCTGCACTTCCTAACCTCCTGCCCAATGTATGACCATATTAGAGACATATATTTCCCTCAGAGTACACAGATACACAAAGAATTCGAAGAAAAAAAAAATTGGGTGAAATACCACAGTATGCCATCACAGCAGCTAGATGTGTGACTTGTTGCCACAAGAAAAGGCCAACCAGTGAAGAACAAACACCATTGTAAATACAACCCATATTTATTAGTTTATTTATTTTTGCTTAACTATTTGCACATCGTTACAAACACTGTTAATAGCCATAATATTACATTTGAAATGTCTCTTGCACATGCTGTTGTGCAAATGGAATAGACAACAGGTGGAAATTATAGGCAATTAGCAAGACACCCCCAATAAAGGAGTGGTTCTGCAGGTGGTGATGACAGACCACTTCTCAGTTCCTATGCTTCCTGGCTGATGTTTTGGTCACTTTTGAATGCTGGCGGTGCTTTCACTCTAGTGGTAGCATGAGACGGAGTCTGCAACCCACAAAAGTGGCTCAGGTAGTGCAGCTCATCCATGATTGCACATCAATGAGAGCTGTGGCAAGAAGGTTTACTGTGTCTGTCAGCGTAGTGTCCAGAGCATGGAGGCGCTACCAAGAGACAGGCCAGTACACCAGGAGACGTGGAGGAGGCCGTAGGAGGGCAACAACCCAGCAGCAGGGCCGCTACCTCTGCCTTTGTGCAAGGAGGTGCAGGAGGAGCACTGCCAGAGCCCTGCAAAATGACCTCCTGCAGGCCACAAATGTGCATGTGTCTGCTCAAACGGTCAGAAACAGACTCCATGAGGGTGGTATGAGGGCCCGACCTCCACAGGTGGGGGTTGTGCTTACAGCCCAACACGGTGCAGGGCGTTTGGCATTTGCCAGAGAACGCCAAATTGGCAAATTCACCACTGGCGCCCTGTGCTCTTCACAGATGAAAGCAGGTTCACACTGAGCACGTGACAGACGTGACAGAGTCTGGAGACGCCGTGGAGAACGTTCTGCTGCCTGCAACATCCTCCAGCATGACCGGTTTGGCGGTGGGTCAGTCATGGTGTGGGGTGGCATTTCTTTGGGGGGCCGCACAGCCCTCCATATGCTCGCCAGAGGTAGCCTGACTGCCATTAGGTACCGAGATGAGATCCTCAGACCCCTTGTGAGACCATATGCTGGTGCGGTTGGCCCTGGGTTCCTCCTAATGCAAGACAATGCTAGACCTCATGTGGCTGGAGTGTGTCAGCAGTTCCTGCAAGAGGAAGGCATTGATGCTATGTGCTCAATTGAATCCAATTGAGCACATCTGGGACATCATGTCTCGCTCCATCCACCAACGTCACGTTACACCACAGACTGTCCAGGAGTTGGCGGATGCTTTAGTCCAGGTGTGGGAGATCCCTCAGGAAACCATCCTCCACCTCATCAGGAGAATACCCAGGCATTGTAGGGAGGTCATACAGGCACGTGGAGGCCACACACACTACTGAGCCACATTTTGACTTATTTTAAGGACATTACATCAAAGTTGGACCAGCCTGTAGTGTGGTTTTCCACTTTAATTTTGAATGTGACTCCAAATCCAAACCTCCATGGGTTGATAAATTTGATTTCCATTGATCATTTTTGTGTGATTTTGTTGTCAGCACATTCAACTATGTAAAGAAAAAAGTATTTAATAAGAATATTTCATTCATTCAGATCTAGGATGTGTTATTTTAGTGTTCCCTTTATTTTTTTGAGCAGTGTACAATCAAATGGCTACGCAGACTATTTGCATTGCTCCCACTCTTTTATGCTACTGCTACTCTCTGTTATTATCCATGCATAGTCACTTTAATAGCTCTACCCTCATGTACATATTACCACAATTACATTGACTAACCGGTACCCCCTGTATATTGTTATTTTACTGCTGTTCTTTAATGATTTGTTACTTTTATTTCTTTTTTGGGGGATTTTTCTTAAAACTGCATTGTTGCATTTCACTGTAACATCTACACCTATTGTATTCGGCACATGTGACAAATACACTTTGATTTGATTTGAGAGAGAGAGAAATGTGTGACCTGTTGCCGTAAGAAAACAGCAAGCAATGAAGAACAAACGCAATTGTAAATACAACCCATATTTATGTTTATTTTTTCCCCGTTTGTACTTTCCCTATTTGCACATATTGACATTTGAAACTTTTGGAACTTTTATGAGTGTAATGTTTACTGTTAATTTGTATAGTTTATTTATCTTTTGTTTATTATCTAGTTCACTTGATTTGGCAATGTAACCATAAGTTTCGCATGGCAATAAAGCCCCTTAACTTGAAATTGAAGTACGCCTGCTCTGTTAAAAGCCCTGCTGTCTTTCAAACACAAGCTCCTATTGGCCGACTAAATGTTTCTGACCAAAATAGACACTTTCTCTTCATCTGGCTGTGCAAGGGAGAGAGAGATAGAGGGTGAGGCATGGGGAAAAAGAGGAAAGATGAGAGGGATAGCAGGGAAGAGAAGTGAGAGAGCTATAAAGAGTACGCATCACACATGCTCAAAGCCAGTGGACTTGAAGCTGGCTGATAGAATGCCAAGAGCGTTCAAAGCTGTCAGAGGCAAAGGGTGGCTACTTATATATATATATATATAATAGATTTAGATTTGTTTAACACTTTTTGGTTACTACATAATTCCATATGTGTTATTTCATAGTGTTGATGTCTTTATTATTATTCTACAATGTAGAAAATATTAAAAACAAAGAAAACCCCTGGAATGAGTAGGTGTGTCCAAAATTGAGTGGTACTGTATATATTTGTACAGTATTACATACCATTTAGCAGACGTTTTATCCAAAGCAACTTTACATATAGGTGGCCCCGGGAATCGAACCCACAACCCTGACGGTGAAAGCACCATACAGGGTCACTAAAATGAACATGAATGAATATGGAATGTCAGCAAAGCCTATGATAAGAAGCCATACAAACCTTTAATCACATTACAGGTATGTTGGTCAACAACCAGTGTAGTAATGACAGATGACCACAATCAATTCAGGTGATTGCAACCTACAGAATCAATACCCCCAAAAAAGAGCAATTTGCAGTCATGGAACCCTTTCCATCACTGGCATTTGATTAACACATTGACTCTAGGTAGGCCTGAGGACCAACATTATTTCAATGCTATTTCAATTTGTTGTTAGAGTGGCCAGCTCCTCCAGATGCCTCAGTCACACCAACCCCGCTGTTCACCGACTGTTCCTGTACGGTCCTGCATGGAGATCAACAGGAGTGACATCACCTGTCTGTCCTTTGACCACTCCACCTCACTCGTATAATTTTTTTTACACGGTCAGGTACACGTCGCCACTAACCACAGATCTAGGATCAGATTATTCTACCAACAGTCCTAACCTAACCTGTCTACCTCATACTGTAGCTATGAGTCTCTGCCTTTCCGGGGCTTCAGCCTTTTTCTGGAAGTTCTCCCAGTAGGCGGAGTCTTCTTCAAAGAGGGGTGTGGCCATGCTGATGAGGTCACTGAAGGAGAGGAAGGTGAAGGATGGGGGAGGATCGGTGAGGGCAGGGGGAGGCTGAGGAAAAAGAAGGAGAGGTTAGAAATCTACTACATTGTGCTGGGAAAAAAAACACACACACAGGCTCACTTACATTCCCTCCCCATACACACACACACACACACACAGACATTCCCACACACACACGACTCACCACAGATCTGACTGTATGGCTGGGTCCCAGTGCCACAGCAACATGGTGGTCCTTACCCAATACAGTCTCCTGAAGGTGGACAGGAGCAGTTAAAGAAACACAAACGTTTCCATGAAATACACACAACATACAAACAGAATGAGGTTATAGGGTTTGACTTATACGAGTGGTTAAGGTGACAAATAGCTCTCGTTTACGGAAAGGATCACGCATGCAGCAGGCCACACACACACACACACACAAACACACAACTCTCCTCTCCCTGTTCTAACACATCAGTGTCCTAATACTGGCTGTTCATCATCCCGGTTCCCCTCTCTCTCTCTCGCTTTCATTCCAAACAGTTGGCCCTAATCATAGGCCCATTCGGGGGAGTTGTGTACATCCCAGAAAGGCAATCTCCATCTCACTGCCTGGCTTTCCAGGAGTAATGGACGCCTCACCCCGGGGAGACAGAGGGGAGATGAGATTGAAAGGAAAAAATAGCCTCACTCCTTTACTTTGGAGGGAGGTTACAGATGTAGGATCTAACATTGAATCACCCTGTAGCGTGAGAACTTTCCTGCAGGACATTTAAAAACACCTAGTGCATTTGTGGTTTAAAAAGCCTTCTGAAGTTTTTAATTTGCACTTTGACATTTTAGACTTTAAATTTTCCCTTTTGAAAAATGTATCAAGCACTGCAAAAATGTCCATTAATAATTATAATCCACCTTTCCTGTTGCTGCAGGATTATTTTCTTGCAGGAGCAAACTGGATCAAATTAAGATCCTCCATCTGTATCTCATGTTCTTTATGGAAGGATGACTCCCTGCAACATCTGTTTGCTATACTACAAAGAAGTTAGTGAAAACAAATATTTTTCTCCCCCAGACATCAATGTCAACAAAACAAAAACAATAAAGGCTGTGGGGCAGACAGGGGTGCTGTTTCCCCTACTGCGGATTCAATCTGATTCTAACTGTCTGGACAAGAGTGAAATAATTGTGACAGTGTGTGTGTACAGTTGTGGCCAAAAGTTTTCAGAATGACACAAATATTAATTTAAGTCTGCTGCCTCAGTTTGTATGATGGCAATTTGCATGTACTCCAGAATGTTATGAAGAGTGATCAGATGAACTGCAATTAATTGCAAAGTTCCTCTTCGCCATGCAAATGAACTGATTCCCCAAAAAACTATTCCACTGCATTTCAGCCATGCCACAAAAGGACCAGCTGACATCATGTCAGTGATTCTCTTGTTGACACAGGCGTGAGTGTTGACGAGGACAAGGCTGGAGATCACTCTGTCATGCTGATTGAGTTCGAATAACAGACTGAAAGCTTCAAAAGGAGGGTGGTGCTTGGAATCATTGTTCTTCCTCTGTCAACCATGGTTACCTGCATGGAAACACGTGCCGTCATCATTGCTTTGCTCAAAAAGGGCTTCACAGGAAAGGATATTGCTGCCAGTAAGATTGCACCTAAATCAACCATTTATCGGATCATCAAGAAATTCAAGGAGAGCGGTTCAATTGTTGTGAAGAAGCCTTCAAGGCGACCAAGAAAGTCCAGCATGCACCAGGACCGTCTCCTAAAGTTGTTTCAGCTGCGGGATCGGGGCACCACCAGTACAGAGCTTGCTCAGGAATGGCAGCAGGCAGGTGTGAGTGCATCTGCATGCAAAGTGAGGCGAAGACTTTTGGAGGATGGCCTGGTGTCAAGAAGGGCAGCAAAGAAGCCACTTCTCTTCAGGAAAAACATCAGGGACAGACTGATATTCTGCAAAAGGTACCAGAATTGGACTGCTGAGGAGTGGGGTAAAGTCATTTTCTCTGATCAATCCCCTTTCCCATTGTTTGGGGCATCCAGAAAAAAGTTTGTCCGGAGAAGACAAGGTGAGCACTACCATCAGTCCTGTGTTATGCCAACAGTAAAGCATCCTGATACCATTCATGTGTGGGGTTGCATCTCAGCCAAGGGAGTGGGCTTACTCACAATTTTGCCTAAGAACAAAGTTATGAATCAAGAATGGTACCAACACATCCTCAGAGAGCAACTTCTCCCAACCATCCAAGAACAGTTTGGTGACAAACAATGCCTTTTCCAGCATGATGGAGCACCTTGCCACAAGGCAAAAGTGATAACTAAGTGGCTCTGGGCCACTTGGCCAGGAAACCATGGCCAGGAAACTCCCCAGACCTTAATCCCATTGAGAACTTGTGGTCAATCCGCAAGAGGTGGGTGGACAAACAAAAACCCATAAATTCTGACAAACTCCAAGCATTGATGCAAGAATGGGCTGCCATCAGTCAGGATGCGGCCCAGAAGCATGCCAGGGCAGATTGCAGAGGTCTTGAAAAAGAATGGTCAACACTGCAAATATTGACTCTTTTAATTTACTTCATGTAATTGTCAATAAAAGCCTTTGACACTTATGAAATGTTTGTAATTATACTTCAGTATTCCATAGTAACATCTAACAAAAAATATCTAGACACTGAAGCAGCAAACTTTGTGAAAACTAATATTTGTGACATTCTCAAAACTGTACATGTATGAGTTGCAAAGAACCCTGTGTGTGTTTCTGTGTACACGAGTCCTCTTTTTAATTCCCTCACTACCAAATGTCATGACCTCATTATAACACATTGGGGTGGTGACATTACACAGGGTCACCAGGAAGTGGAAAGACCTTGGTTGCCACCTCATTAAGCCAGCCAATCAATATGCAGTGCTCAGAGGTCACCAGGGCAGCACTGCTGCTTGCCTCATCTATATGTTAATTGAGTGTGTGTGTGTGTACATGCAAACAATACCAGTCAAAAGTTTGGACACACCTACTTATTCAATGATTTCTTTATTTTTTACTATTTTCTACATTGTAGAATATAAATGAAGACATCAAAACTATGAAACAACACATATGAAATCATGTAGTAATCAAAATATAAAATACACTGCTCAAAAAAATAAAGGGAACACTAAAATAACACATCCTAGTTCTGAATGAATGAAATATTATTATTAAATACTTTTTTCTTTACATAGTTGAATGTGCTGACAACAAAATCACACAAAAATTATCAATGGAAATCAAATTTATCAACCAATGGAGGTCTGGATTTGGAGTCACACTCAAAATTAAAGTGGAAAACCACAGTATAGGCTGATCCAACTTTGATGTAATGTCCTTAAAACAAGTCAAAATGAGGCTCAGTAGTGTGTGTGGCCTCCACGTGCCTGTATGACCTCCCTACAATGCCTGGGCATGCTCCTGATGAGGTGGAGGATGGTCTCCTGAGGGAACTCCTCCCAGACCTGGACTAAAGCATCCGCCAACTCCTGGACAGTCTGTGGTGCAATGTGGCGTTGGTGGATGGAGCGAGACATGATGTCCCAGATGTGCTCAATTGGATTCAGGTCTGGGGAACGGGCGGGCCAGTCCATAGCATCAATGCCTTCCTGTTACAGGAACTGCTGACACACTCCAGCCACATGAGGTCTAGCATTGTCTTGCATTGGGAGGAACCCAGGGCCAACCGCACCAGCATATGGTCTCACAAGGGGTCTGAGGATCTCATCTCGGTACCTAATGGCAGTCAGGCTACCTCTAGCGAGCACATGGAGGTCTGTGCGGCCCCCCCACACCATGACTGACCCACCGCCAAACCGGTCATGCTGGAGGATGTTGCAGGCAGCAGAACGTTCTCCATGGCGTCTCCAGACTCTGTCACGTCTGTCACGTGCTCAGTGTGAACCTGCTTTCATCTGTGAAGAGCACAGGGTGCCAGTGGTGAATTTGCCAATCTTGGTGTTCTCTGGCAAATGCCAAACGTCCTGCACGGTGTTGGGCTGTAAGCACAACCCCCACCTGTGGACGTCGGGCCCTCATACCACCCTCATGGAGTCTGTTTCTGACCGTTTGAACAGACACATGCACATTTGTGGCCTGCAGGAGGTCCTTTTGCAGGCCTCTGGCAGTGCTCCTCCTCCTCCTCCTTGCACAAAGGCGGAGGTAGCGGTCCTGCTGCTGGGTTGTTGCCCTCCTACGGCCTCCTCCACGTCTCCTGATGTACTGGCCTGTCTCCTGTTAGCGCCTCCATGCTGTGGACACTACGCTGACAGACACAGCAAACCTTCTTGCCACAGCTCGCATTGATGTGCCATCCTGGATGAGCTGCACTACCTGAGCCACTTGCAGACTCCGTCTCATGCTACCACTAGAGTGAAAGCACCGCCAGCATTCAAGTGACCAAAACATCAGCCAGGAAGCATAGGAACTGAGAAGTGGTCTGTGGTCACCACCTGCAGAACCACTCCTTTATTGGGGGTGTCTTGCTAATTGCCTATAATTTCCACCTGTTGTCTATTCCATTTGCACAACAGCATGTGAAATGTATTGTCAATCAGTGTTGCTTCCTAAGTGGACAGTTTGATTTCACAGAAGTGTGGATGACTTAGAGTTACATTGTGTTGTTTAAGTGTACCCTTTATTTTTTTGAGCAGTGTATATTCTGTATTTGAAATTCTTCAAAGTAGCCATCCTTTGCCTTGACGAAAGCTTTGCAAACTGTTGGCATTCTCTCCACCAGCTTCACCTGGAATGCTTTTCCACCAGTCTTGAAGGAGTTCCCAAATTTGCTGAGCATTTGTTGGCTGCTTTTCCTTCACTCTGCGGTCCAACTCATCCAAAACCATCTCAATTTGGTTAAGGTCGGGTGATTGTAGAGGCCAGGTCATCTGATGCAGCACTCCATCACTCTCCTTCTTGGTCAAATAGCCCTTACACAGCCTGGAGGTGTGTTGGGTCATTGTCCTGTTGAAAAACAAATGATAGTCCTACTAAGTGCAAACCAGATGGGATGATGTATCGCTGCAGCCATGCTGGTTAAGTATGCCTTGAATTCTAAATAAAAGCACTGTCAGTGTCACCAGCAAAGCACCCCAACAACATCACACGTCTTCCTCCATGCTTCACAGTGGGAACCACACATGCAGAGATAATCCGTTCACCTACTCTGCGTCTTACAAAGATACGGCGGTTAGAACCAAAAATCTCAAATTTGGACTCATCAGACCAAAGGACAGATATCTACCGGTCTAATGTCAATTGCTCGTGTTTGACAATGAAGGCCTGATTCACACAGTCTCATCTGATCAGTTGATGTTGAGATGTGTGTAACTTGAACTCTGTGAAGCATTTATTTGGGCTGCAATCTGAGGTGCAGTTAACTCTAATGAACTTATCCTCTGCAGCAGAGGTAATTCTGGGTATTCCTTTCCTGTTCCTCATGAGAGCCAGTTTCATCATAGCTCTTGATGGTTTTTGCGACTTCACTTGAAACTTTTCAACGTTTTCCATATTGACTGATCTTCATGTCTTAAAGTAATGATGGACTGTCATTTCTCTTTGCTTATTTGAGCTGTTCCTGCCATAATATGGACTTGGTCTTTTACAAAATAGGGCTATCTTCTGTATACCATTCACAACACAAATTATAGACTCAAACGCATTAAGGAAAGAAATTCCACAAATTAACTTTTAACAAGGCACACCTGTTAATTGAAATGCATTCCAGGTGACTATCTGGTTAAGAAGATGCCAAGAGTGCGCAAAGCAGTAATCAAGGCAATGGGTAGATAATTTTAAATATAATTCTAAATATATTTAGATTTGTTAAACACATTTCTGGTTACTACATGATTCCATGTGTTATTTCATAGTTGAGGTCTTCACTATTATTCTACAATGTTAGAAAATAGTAAAAGAAAGAAAGCCCCTGGAATGAGTAGGTGTGTCCAAACGTTTGACTCGTACTGTATGTATGTATGGTAATAGGTGGTGTTGTGATGCTGAATGTGTGTGTGAGAGACAAGTGTTTCTGCAGAGTTTTCAGCCTATCTGGAAGAAACATTCATTCTGCAGACCTTATCAGATGTGAAGTCTAGCATCTTAATTGTTTCTCATTACTCTGATCAATATGGCAGTGAGGGAGGAGACAAGAACATGATCTCTTCTCTTACTCACTCAGGCAAAAGGTGTGTGTGTGTGTGTGTGTGTGTACTTGACCCAACCAACAGCGAAAGGTCCAAATATGAGGATTTTAATCCCTTGGTTCCAGTAGTGAAACCTGGTCTTTCTGGTGCTCCCGAAATTGGGCAGTTAGTTTTCTCCCACTCCTCCTTAGCTCCCTCACTGCCTCCGTCCTTCCTTCCCTCCCGCTTCCATTTAGAAAACATCTCTGCAGCAGATCTACAACATAGCTGTACTGTCCCTAAGCTGGCGATCAATACCGTAGGTATGTTGCTATTCTCTGGTGGCAGAAGTGTCACAACAGAAACACCATTAGCCCGACAAACCAGTCCAGAGAGGACAGAACGGATTCCGTGATGGACCATTCATTATTTTCAGCTTTATAGGTGAGATCCAACTCACACAATAGGTTTCCACAATACTGCTTTCCCCTGACATACAGTATTTCTTCAGACTAGTGTGGATGAAAGGAGGGAGATGAGGAAAGGAGACGTAAAAAGTCACCTCTTTATTTAAACTCTAAAGCCTTGGTGTGAGAGGTACTGAGAGCATCCTAGGTAAAGGTCCCCAGTATTTCCTAGAAAAGTACTTTACAAATTCTTTCAAGGTTACATTGTTGGAGAATTCCAAGACAGAGAGAGGGCCAGAGTACACATTTGTTCGTATGCTAAGATAGCAATCATAGAGATAGCGGCTAATACATCGTATGGCTAACAAGACCTTGCTAATCTGTCGTTAGTGGCTCTGAAATGCAATAAGGATAGCAATAGCTTTAGTGGGTAACTCTAAAGCTAACTGATGAAATTGGAGCAGGGTAGCATTAGTTTTTAGTGGGTAACGTTAAAGCTAACTGATTCAATTAGCGCAGGGTAGCATTAGTTTTAGTGGGTAACGTTAGAGCTAACTGATTAAATTGGCGCAGGGTAGCATTAGTTTTAGTGGGTAACGTTAGAGCGAACTGATTAAATTGGCGCAGGGTAGCATTAGTTTTAGTGGGTAACGTTAAAGCTAACTGATGGAATTGGATAGAGTAAGCTACAGCTGCTAAAGAGACCCTGCTAAGCTGCTGTTAGTGGAATTGGAACGGCATTTGAGCTGCTGCCAAAAAGATTACTATAAACCATCTGCTGCTTAGCGTGTCTGTAATACATCAACCCACTATCACAAATTACAGTGAAATACACTTGTGCGAAATTCTTGACATAATTTTACAAATGTTCATGTTCAGCACATAATTTTGTATACAGTGCAGTTCAATCACTGATGAAAGCAGTAGGTTATTTAAGACAGAAACTAGCGGGGAGGATGGGTGAGCGTATAACCGGAAGTTCAAGCAACCCAAATGTTGCGTGTTTGAATCAAATGATGGCTAACTTCAGCACTTTAGCAACTACTTACTACTTTTTAACTATTTAGCTAGCATGTTAGCTAACCCTACCCCTCACACCTAACCTTAACCCCTAACCTAGCTAACATTAGCCACAAGAAAATTGTGTCCATTTCGCAACAATCTGTGATAGTGTGATGGACACACAGAAACAGGCGGGAGATGGCTGGACACACAGAAACAGGCGGGAGATGGCTGGACACACAGAAACAGGCGGGAGATGGCTGGACACACAGAAACAGGCGGGAGATGGCTGGACACACAGAAACAGGCGGGAGATGGCTGGACACACAGAAACAGGCGGGAGATGGCTGGACACACAGAAACAGGCGGGAGATGGCTGGACACACAGAAACAGGCGGGAGATGGCTGGACACACAGAAACAGGCGGGAGATGGCTGGACACACAGAAACAGGCGGGAGATGGCTGGACACACAGAAACAGGCGGGAGATGGCTGGACACACAGAAACAGGCGGGAGATGGCTGGACACACAGAAACAGGCGGGAGATGGCTGGACACACAGAAACAGGCGGGAGATGGCTGGACACACAGAAACAGGCGGGAGATGGCTGGACACTCTTGAACTTTCTTTACTCTTCCTGCTAATTTTTCCTTCCCTCCACTGGACCCTGCTCACCTCGAACGCCCAGACCTCCTCTTCTTCCTCGTCCAGGTGCATTGTGGTCCGGCGACACACCTTGCCCTCTGCAATTGGCTCAGGTGACAGGTGAAACTCCGCCCTCTGTAGATTAAAGCCCAGCCCTGTGCCAATCGCCTTGATGAAACTTTCCTTCAACGCCTTGACGGACAGGAAAGATAACCAGAGCCCCAAAAATATCAGATGAAGAGTAGTGTAAAAAGAATACAGTTGAAGTACTCTTATTGTGTACAGGTGAGATTAGAAACTGGGTGGTTCGAGCCCTGAATGCCGATTGGCTGACAGCTATGGTATACCACAGGTATGACAAAACATTTTTACTGCTCTAATTACGTTAGTAACCAGTTTATAATTGCAATAAGGCACCTCGGGGGTTTGTGGTATATTGCCAATATACCACGGCTAAGGGCTGTTTCCAGGCACTCCACGTTGCGTTGTGCTTATTTTACCTTTATTTAACTAGGCAAGTCAGTTAAGAACAAATTCTTATTTTCAATGACGGCCTAAGAACACTGGGTTAACTGCCTTGTTCAGGGGCAGAACGACAGATTTGAACCTTATCGAATCCCCGAGCTGACCTTGCAACCATATACCACACATTCTCCAGCCTTATTGCTTAATTATATAATGGCTTCAGAGCGTACTCACACACCTTGACTTTTTCCAAAAATGTTTGCGTTAAAGCCTGAATATAACTTGATTAAATTGAGATGGTCTCACTGGCCTACACACAATACCCCATAATGTCAAAGTGGAATTACGTTTTTTAAATAATAAAAAAATGAAAAGCTTTAAATGTCGAGCCAATAAGTATTCAAGCCGTTTGTTATGGCAAGCCTAAATAAGTTCAGGGGTACAAATTTGCTTAACAAGTCACATAAGTCTACTCACTATGAATTTCCAACACTGATTCAACCACAAAGACCTGGGAGGATTCCCAATGACTCGCAAAGAAGGGCACCTATTGGTAATGGGTAAACAAAACAAAAAAGGAGACACTGAATATCCCTTTGAGCATGGTGAACTTATTAATTACACTTTGGATGGTGTATCAATACACCCAGTCATAAAAAAGATACAGGCAAGCTTCCTAACTCAGTTGCCGAAGAGGAAGGAAACCGCTCAGGGATTTCATTATGAGGCCAACGGTGGCTAAAACAGTTTGAGTTTAATGGCCGTGATAGGAGTAAACTGAGGATGGCTCAACAACATCGGAGTTACTCCACAATACTAACCTAATTGACAAAGTGAAAAGATGGAAGCCTGTACAGAATTAATACAAATTCACTAAAGGCACTAAAGTAAAACGACGTAAAATGTGGCAAAGAAATTAACTTTACATCTGGAATACAAACCATTCTTTGGGGCAAATCCAACAACACATCACTGAGTACCACTCTTCATATTTTCAAGCATCATGTTATGAGTATGTTTGTCATCCGCATGGAATATGGAAAAAAAATTTGGGGGATAAAAATAAAATGAAATAGAGCTAAGCACAGGCAACATCCTATAGGAAAGTCTTGTCTGCTTTCCAATAGACACTGGGCAACAAATTCACCTTTCAGCAGGACAACAACCTAAAACAAGGCTAAATATACACTGACTTTGCTCACCAAGACGACACTGAATGTTCCTAGTTGGCCTAGTTATAGTTGTGACGTAAATCTGCTTGAAAATCTATGGCAAGACCTGAAAATGGCTGTCTAGCAATGATCAACAACCAACTTGACAGAGCTTGAAAAAGTGTAAAAAGAATAATGAGCAAAAGTTGCACAACCCTGGTGTGCAAAGCTCTTTGAGAATTACCCAGAACGACACAAAGGGGGATTCTAACTTGTATTGACTCAGGGGTGTGAATACTTATGTAAATGAGATATTTTTGTATGTCCATATGCTAACATTTCTAAAAACATGTTTTCACTTTTTCATTATATGGGGGGGGGGGGGGGGGTACCCATAAGGCATTGAAAATCATCACTTATCAGGTTGAACACTTTCCCTGTCCCAGGCATTGACACAGGGTTCTGTGTGTGACGATCATGGTGTGTGTGGATGTGTCTCTGAAGTCAAACAAACCTTGTTACACGAGGGCAAGCCACAGTAACACAATTACAAGGCAAGTCACTATGGCAACGGGAAAGCACTAAGATTAGTCAACGGCAATGATATCAGTACTTAATGTCCTTGTGCCGCTCTCTCAATCTGACAACTTCTCGACTGAGCAGCTCATTTAATTGGGGGGGGGGGCTGCATGTAATGTGTATGACTCAGTGTACAAGTCAAGCATGCCAAGCGTCACCATGGATGTGAGAGTGATGGTTACCCAGTGTCTGTAGAACATGGTCAGTTGCTCCCATTCCGATCCTGCTCTGCGGATAACACTCCACTCATAATCAGTAAACTGCCTCGTCATGATACGGAAAAACTCTGGCACAGAAGTGCTACCTGGAGACAGAGGGGGAGGGAGAGAGAGGGGGAGGGGGTGCAGGGGAAACATGTTTTATAATAAAATAAACACAAACCTAAGGGTTTGAGCTCTGACAATAAGGAAACAGTTGAGGGAGAAGAGGTTGAAAATGGAGAGAAAAGCAACACACTCCTACTTTGTTTGGGATCATTACTTTCTATCCTCCAACCATCTTTAAACATAGACAGAATGGGAATCGGCAGGAGATCCCTGTGATAGAGCACTGCCAAATCACTCTCAGGGAATATGAAAAACAACAGTGGCATCATGTGGTAAAGAACAGAACTGCAGCAAACTTCCTTTAGATAACTTTGTAAAAATGGATTTAGAGATTTGTGAATGACAGCCCATCTATAAGGTTTAATAAAGGGCCTAGCTAGCTATTCTCCCTGGGGGAAATGTGGAAGATAAGTATGTGCTTTAAGGTATCGCCATCCTTAGGGAATGAGGCTACGTAGAACGAGATCTAGGCCTATTTAAAGAGGGATTTGGGAGAAGGTCTGGTTGAGTGACAGGACTGGGTTAGCAGATTAGCGTCCTGAAGGCTTGGAGAGGACGCCAAATGAGATGTGGTGAGAAGTGTGAAATAGAGAGACTCAGGCAGGGGAGTTAGACAGGATTGAAGGGTTACTTCTCTCTCACACAAAACAGGAGAGAGAGAGAGAAGGGTTCAGGATGTCATAAGACAGTTTACTGCCAGAGTGAGCTCTTCTCAATGCTGCTTATTTAATCAAACTGACACATCAAAGCACTAAAGATCGTGCAGACACACACACCTGGCATGGTGGTCTTCATTACATCCACCCCGACCTGCAGCCCCTGCTCTGCAGCCAGCACAGCGTAGTCACCCTGGTGAGAGATGTTAAAACTCCAGCCCATGGTTTCAGGGCTGGAGCAGGCTGGGTTGGCCAGGTAGGGCTTTCCTCTGGGAGAACGCTCCAAGCGGATGTCAGACCAGGGAACACCCATCCTGTCACATACCAACCTCCTCAACAACAACCTGCCAGCCTGGAAGAGCAGGGGAAAAGGAGAGTGTCAATAAGGGTGCTGCCTCTCCTCTCTCCAGTGAACGGTAACTCTGAAGCGTCGTCATCTTCTTCTGTGGATTGCTTGGCAGTTGGCAACCAACTTTAAGGTACATTACCGCCACCAACTGGACTGGAGTGTGGACCAGAGACAGGGAGATGAGAATATTGGGTAGGATTTAGACCTTCCCCTAAGGAAACAAATTAAATACTAGATCCCCAGGAGATTTCCCCAGTAGTTCACTTAATCTTTCCTTCCTCAAATCTAATAACAAATCGCTCCCTTTCCCTCCCATATTTCTGGCACTGAAATAGAACATGTTCCACTGTCTCCATCTCCTCCTGACAATGATCACACCTCCCAGTCGGATGTTTCCCCACTACTTTCAATGTACTATTGAGCCTTATGTGTCCCAGTCTCAGCCTTGCCTGACATGGTTAACCAAGGCCTGATAATTAGCAGAATCAGGTGTGAAGTGACAAAAACCTAGAACTTGCTATTTGATAATCAAGGGAGGACATGGCACAGTGATTACTTTCTATCGGAATAACACAGTCAACGCACCATAGCTGATTTGGCATCTTTGGCAAACATGAACTGTCCGATTCGTTCTTTCTCTTCGCGCTGCACACACCGGGCCGCTAACAGCCACTCGGACCGGCTCGGCGTCCACGAGCCACACCGGAACGCCCAGCGAACGCCTCCCATGACGGCCAGTTTCAGAGCTAAGAACGGGTAGACCGAGGTTCCGCTTTACGCTAACGTTACCTCTCGTAATGCAGCTGGATAACACTGACCGCTTTTGTGGATTAGCTGTAAGGTAAGTGTGTCGGTATTTTAGGCACTACAAATACCGCAAACCAAAAAATATAGTTAGCTAGCAACGCATGAGAACTTGATAAGTGTCCTCCTGAACTAGTGTTTGCTTCACTTTGAGAACATGCTAGCTATAACAACACGACCGCGGACCCGGAAAAACTGGTGGGACGTGACACGTCAAGTGGGCGTGGCATTGAAGTAACCAATGGGAAGGATGTTTATGGTGCGTCGCCAAAAGGTGTCTTTCCGATTCAGATTTTGGCGTGGATGAGCATCTGATTTATTCTCTACGATAGATGAGGTGAGTTATTTTACGATTATCATAAATGGTATTACATTACGTGGGAGAGCGTGACCATGTTGGCTCAATAAAAAGGATATGTGGGGATTTGAGTTTTTACGGTGCAAATGTGCTGGTGTGCTAGCTAGCTATCGGTTCCACAAACACCGACGATTATGCTACATTACCAAGCTAGCTGATGCGTTTCACAAAAAGCGTAATGCAAAGCACTGCACTGAGTTTTTACATATTCCAAACTGGAACCTATCCTGATCCCCGTCTCACCTCGGAAAATAGAGAGACAGATATGATAGCTATCTCTTCCCCCATCGTCAATCGTGGGCCCAAATAAATGAAAAAGAACCATGGTTGTGGCATGGTTTGAAATGATGGTTGCCTGCAAGCAAATCTTTGCTTTTGCGATACTCAGCAGGTCAAATACACAGCAGTCTTCTTACGCATGCAGTCTTGTGTCTGTCAAAGCATTCACTTGTCCTGTGACAGATAAAGATCAGACCCGTTTTGAGTTCTATTGAAGATAAGTTTACCACTAGTTTGAATCAACTAATCGTTCTCTGGTTGCTCTGCTCCTGTTTTCGTCTTTCAGGAGGAAGCTGAGCCCTGCTCTGGTTGCCTGAGAACACATCTGCTGTAGCACTTACCTATTTTGTGTGACCTTTGAGTGAACTAAGGGAGTGTGTCACCTGAGGCAGGACAGTGGGATTCTTCTCAACAGCAGTCCTTCATCCAGCGATCTACAGCCTGACTGCTCTCTCCACCTCTCTCTGTATCCCCCCCCCTTTCATCCCTCCCTCTTTCACACTTCTCTATGCTTCTGCCCAATTATGTCCTTCTCCATTTCAGAGTCCCTCTGTAAGACTACTGTCTCTCCATCCCTGTCTCCATCCCTCCTTGATCTCTCTCTCTCGCCATCTGCCTGTGCACCTCTCCTGACCGCCAGGCTGGATTTCCTGCAAATGAAACACCTGAAGAGGAAGAGGAAGAGTAACTACAGCGTTCGTGAGACGCAGACGCTGATCCGGGAGATCCACAAGCGACGAGACGTGCTGTTCTCCCGCCAGCAGAACACCGCCATCAACGAGTTGAAGAGACGAGCCTGGGAGGAGGTAGCAGGAGGCGTCAACGCACTGGGAGAGGGTGAACTACGCACAGCTTCAGAGGTGTGTGTGTGGAGGGGGCTTCCATAGTGACAAATGATGTTCTAAAAGAGTTTTGTGGCACTCGAGTCTGATCTCTAGACCACATTGAGTGTCTCGTATCGGATACATTTGCACTCCGTCTTGACTTGGACAATGAGGATTCATCATTTCTTCCAGAGACAAGTGGTGTAAAAACCTCATAATAATCAGCTCCCATTGTCAGCGTATAAAACTGCTTCGCAAGCCCACATATCCTCACTCCTTTTATGACACATTCATATCTTATCGCCTATTGAAACTTGGGCTTCCTACTTTCATCATATACTGTCGGGAGACCAGGTGAAGTTGGAACATATTTAGTCTTTGTTTATTTGTTATAGACTTGTTTGGGTTAGTGCTAATTTGTAGTGGCTCTCTCTATTTGCCCTCACTTCAGGTGGCCTCAAACACAACACTGAAAAGAGTTTGTATCCTACATATAAGGGCTGCATTTCAATAGTTTAATTCACCCCGATTCACTAGTAGGAGTTCCTTTGGGCACCCACTTCCCAGTGCTGATTTTACCTAAACTTCCTGAAGCATTTTGAGTTGTGACATCACTGTTTGTAATGGTTGTGTGTGTGGTTCCAGGTGAAGCGGCGTTACCTGGACTGGCGGTCGCTAATGAAGAGGAAGCAGCTCCGTGCTGAGCTGTCTCTCTCCACAGGGCTGAAGGCAGAGTATGATCCATCCTCCCCTGAACACGACGCCTCACTGGGTTCAGGGGACCAGTCGCTCGACCTCTCTGGCTTTCCCAAGGAGTCCCAGTGCGACTGGCAGGACCTGGCGGATCTCGGAGAGCCCAGCGGACACTCGATGTCTACGGGGGTTAAGCTGGAGGAAGAGGCCAATGGATACAGGGTGAGGATCCATGTGTTTGTGTGTGCGTTATTGATTTGTGAGTTGAATAAAGGGAACATGATGCATTAAAAAAATATATATAATTGTAGAATTATTGCGCAATCGATATCCATAGGCTACATTTATATATATATTTTTCTGGTGTTAGTGCGTAGCCTAACCTTTATTTCCTAACTGTGGAATGCCAAATACACGCCAATTGCCAAATGATTTTGGGAATGTGGGCAGAAAATGTCAATCCACTGAGGCAAGAAAGACAAGGGCTGTGTTCGAATACTCATATTAACTGTACTAAACTCAGCAAAAAAAGAAAGGTCCTCTCACTGTCAACTGTTTATTTTCAGCAAACTTAACGTGTGTGAATATTTGTGTGAACATAAGATCCAACAACGGAGACATAAACTGAACAAGTTCCATAGACATGTGACTAACATAAATGGAATAATGTGTCCCTGAACAAAGGGGGGGGGGGGGTCAAAATGGAACGTAACAGTCAGTTTCTGGTGTGGCCACCAGCTGCATTAAGTACTGCAGTGCATCTCCTCATGGACTGTGCCAGTTCTTGCTGTGAGATGTTACCCCACTCTTCCAAGGCACCTGCAAGTTCCCGGACAAGTTCCGATCCAACAGGTCCCAGACGTGCTCAATGGGTTTGAGATCGAGATCCGGGCTTTTCGCTGGCCATGGCAGAACACTGACATTCCTGTCTTGCAGGAAATCACCCACAGAGCGAGCACTATGGCTGGTGGCATTGTCATGCTGGAGGGTCATGTCAGGATGAGCCTGCAGGAAGGGTACCACATGAGGGAGGAGTATGTCTTCCCTGTAACGCACCAGTGTTGATATTGGGTCCATGACGGACCCTCCACCTCCAAATTGAAAGAGTACAGGCCTCTGTAACGTTCATTCCTTCAACGATACCTAGGCGGCGTTGTTGCCGGTGATGTCTGGTGAGTACAACAGGCCTACAAGCCCTCAGTCCAGCCTGTGTCTGCAATAGGCTGAGAGTCTGAGCACTGAAGGAGGGATTGTGCGTTCCTGTTGTAACTTGGGCAGGTGTTGTTGCCATCCTGTACCTGTCCTGCAGGTGTGATGTTCGGATGTACCAATCCTGGGCAGGTGTTACACTTGGTCTGCCACTGAGAGGACGATTAGCTGTACGTCCTGTCTTCCCGTAGAGCGGTCTTAGGCTTCTCAGGGTACAGACATTGCAATGCAATGCCTCCATGCCGCATGCCTTAGGCACGTTCACGCAGATAAGCAGGGACCCTGGGCATCTTTCTTTTGGTGTTTTTCCAGAGTCAGTACAAAGGCCTCTTCAGTGTCCTACATTTTCATAACTGTGACCTTAATTGCCTACCGTCTGTAAGCTGTTAGTGTCTTAATGACCGTTCCACAGGTGCATGTTCATTAATTGTTTATAGTTCATTGAACAAGCATGGGAAACAGTGGTTGAACCCTTTACAATGAAGATCGGTGAAGTTATTTACATTTTTATGAATTATCTATGAAGGACAGGGTCCTGAAAAGGGGACGTTTCTTTTTTTGCTGAGTTTCTGTGACGTGAATTGAGTATATAGTATGGTTATTGGTCATCGTATGGATATAGTTAGTATGCCAAGTTCCCAGATGTCGTACTAAATTCGCCAAAATATGAAGTATACACACAGGGGACACTATTTCTGTACTTTCGGGCCCATAATGCAATTCAGGGAATGGTCGTGGCTTCACATCGTTGTCAGAAGGAAGAAAATGGTGGAAAATATGCAGCCGAAGTACGAGAGCAGATACAAATGTATTGCTTTGCTCAACATTTGTCATAATTAGTGAATGTAATAAAGTAATAACTTTTCACGCTAAAATCAACCCTACTCCTTGGCCCGAGCGTCCAGTGTGCGCTCCGAGAGCGATACGCTCTGAATTTACAAACTGACAATCTTACCACGCTCTGAATTTATTAGCGCACTCCAGATTGAATTTAAGAACACTCCCGAAGTCGTAAAATGTCTAACTAGTAATTTGTTATGCCAACTAGCTATTAAGAAGTTGTGTAGCAACAGCATCAACTTCCGGTAGACGGGCGACGAGCTAGTACGCTCAACTGAAAGGATACAGTTTGTTTACAGTATACTAAAATGAACTAATTGTATACAGCATGTTAGTATGGGTATTCTTGACTAACAAATAGCCTACTAAAATGTCATCAGTTGTAAGCGACGGATCTTTGCGTCTGTACAGCACATTTTCTATATTGTGGGTTAGGGTCGGGTGCGGGCCTCAGATTTTTACTCTCACATAGTTGGGTGGTGGTGAATGGGTTACAAACCACTGACCTGTGCATCACTAGTGTGCGTGTCAGGATGTGTGTATGATATTAAGCAGTATATCAATGATCTGAGTCTCTGTCTCTGTCTCTGTCAGCTGGAGGGTGATAGTGGTGAGGGTGAGGTAGAGGATGATGATTGTTTCCCCTCCCTCCTACCCGACATGGGAGAGCGAGATGGACGTATCCCTGAAGTATTTTCACACATTGATGAGTTCGGAATGCTCAGCGCATCAAAGGGGGCGGCGGCCTCAATGAATCGGGACCTCTCATCGACCGGCCTGGGTGGACTGGGCTTTGCTGGCTTAGGACTAGCCAATCACGAGAGTGCGGGACTTCTGGTTGCCTTGGAGAAGCAGCGTGTGGAGCTGGAGAAGCAGCGTCTGGCTGTGGAAACGGAGCGGCTAGCGGTGGAGAGAGAGCGACTCCTACTGGAGAAGGAGAGACTGAGTCAGTCGGATGTGGAGAAAGAGAGATTGCAACTGGAGAAAGAGAGATTGCAGCTGGAGAAAGAGCGACTTCGGGTGTTGCTCATGAACCAATCAGAACGGGCCACAGCTCCCCCCCAGCAAAGCCCTCCCTCTTCCTCCACCCCTACCACCACCTCTTCCTCTGCTGTGGATGGACAGAATGAGAGAAAGGAGAATAAACCCTGGCTTTCTATGATAGATCTGGAGGGTGAGAGACTGAGGCTGGAGAAGGAGCGACTGCAGTTAGAGAAAGAGAGGCTGCAGTTCTTTAAGTTTGAGTCTGGACGACTGCAGATCGAGCGGGAGAGACTAGAGGTGGAGAAGGAGAGAATACAGCTTCACCAGGATCAGGGTCGCTGAGGGAGCAGGAGGAAGGAGAGAGGAAGGATAGCATCAAATTGTATTTGTCACATGCTTGGTAAATGACAGGTGTAGACAAACAGTGAAATGCTTAGGGGCCCTTCCCACCAACACAACGCGAAAGAAAAAAGAAAAGTAAAACACGTAATAAATACACGATGAGTAACGACAACTTGGCTATATACAAGTGGTACAGGTACCGAGTCGATATGCAGGGGTACGAGGTAATTGAGAGAGAGATGTACATAGTAAACCTTAGAAGCAGCGTATGTTGTGAGCATTAAAGGATATCTATGAGAGAAGTGCCTGGAAGAAGAGCAAACGAGGGGGGGGGGGGGGGGGGTTGTTATCTCAGTGTAGGCAGGCCAGCTACGAGCCTATATGAGCAGTCACCTCCATGGTCCAGTGAGACTCTCTCCTCCCTCTCCTGTCTGTTTCTGGCAGGTCCAATTGCTTGTTACAGTTCAGTCTGATCCACAATGGTTGAAATCAAATCAAATTTATTTATATAGCCCTTCGTACATCAGCTGATATCTCAAAGTGCTGTACAGAAACCCAGCCTAAAACCCCAAACAGCAAGCAATGAGGTACACAGCTCAACCAAACTGACCTTAGATCAGCAGGGTGTCATCATCCAACTCCAGGTTGATGACGGAGGATATTTATCCAGTTTTATTACCTGTAGAGGCAGGACCAAGACTGAAACTGCCACTCAAACTCAGTAGCCTCATCCAATCACATTAAAAAAATCTCCCTGCCAATCATTCTGTTATGTCTGTGGACTTGCATTAACAGGGATTCTTTCAATTCAGAAGAGCGGTTCATTTTAACAAAGATAATCTGTCTGTACAATGTGTTTTGTATAAAGTGAGTGGTTGTGTACTGGGAGAAATGGTTTTGTCCCTGGTAAAGTTGTGTGTAGCTCAGTAGTACCATCCATGTACTGCATAGGAAGTGGACATAATGTAGAATAGCTGTAAACTCAAAGCACAAAATGCTCTGTGTGTGACTGTTTCCCAACCAGTGTCATATCAGGCCTTACAGATGTCTTTATTTTTACAAACCTACGTCTTTTCTAATTGTTTTATTTTGATAGTGGGTGTGGTTTGGTACTATGATGAAATGTTTTGTGTGGCGTTCTATGGTAGCCCTGTAGTTGAATATATCTGCTGGTTCACCCGTCGTCCAAGGAAAGAGTTGAGTAACTATTTAAAAAGGAGAGAAAAAAAGAGATGGGATATGTTTTCTGCATTGCCTTGACTCACAATAAAGGATATACATAAATAGGGTATTTTTACTTTATTCTGCCTGTTTTTTAATACATCTGGTGTAACCCCCCACACACACACACACACACACACACACACACACACACACACTTAAATTACCTGATGTATACGGTGCATTTGGAAAGTTTTCAGACCCCCTTCCCCTTTTCCACATTTTGTTACATTAATCTTATTATAAAATGGATGGAATAAATGTTTTTCCTCATCAATACCCCCTAATGACAAAGGGCAAACAGGTTTTTAGAAATGTTTGCATCATAAGTATCTTATTTACATAAGTATTCAGACCCTTTGCATTGAGACTCAGGCACATTCTGTTTCCATTGATCATCCTTGGGATGTTTCTACGACTTGAAGTCAATCTATGGTCAATTTAATTGATTGGGGAAAGGTCCAACAGTTGAGTGCATGTCAGAACAAAAAACCAAGCCATGATGTTGAAAGAGTAGTCCTTCGCCCTCCGAGACAGTATTGTGTTGAGGCACAGATCGGGGGAAGGTTTCAGAAAAAAAATCTGCAGCATAGAAGGTCCCCAAGAACCCAGTGGCCTCCATCATTCTTAAATGGCCGCCCGAACAAACTGAGCAATCGGGGGATAAGAACCTTTGTCAGGGAGGTGACCAAGAACCCCATGGTCACTCTGTCAGAGCTCCTCTGAGGAGATTGGAGAACCTTCCAGAAGGACATCCATCTGCAGCACTCCACCAATCAGGCCTTTATGGTAGAGTGGCCAGACGGAAGCCACTCCTCAGTAAAAGGCACATGACAGCCCACTTGGAGTTTGCCAAAAGGCACCTAAAGGACTGTCACACCATGAGAAACAAGATTCTCTGGTATAATGAAACCAAGATTGAACTCTTTGTCCTGAATCTCAAGAGTCATGTCTGGAGGAAACCTGGCTCCATCCCTACGGTGGAGCATGGTGGTGGCAGCATCATGCTGTGGGGATGTTTTTCAGTAGCAGGGACTGGGAGACTAGTCAGGATCAAGTTAAAGATTAATGGAGCCAATTGCAGCGAGATCCTTGATTTTAAAAAACTGCTCAGGATCTCAGACTGGGGCGGAGGTTCACCTTCCAGAAGGACAATAACCCTAAGCACAAAGCAACGCAGGAGTGGCTTCGGGATAAGTCTTTCCATGTCCTTGCTTGGCCCAGCTAAAGCCTGGGCATGAACCCTATCTAACATCTCTGGAGAGACCTGAAAATAGCTGTGCAGCAACGCTCCCCAACCATCCTGACAGAGCTTAAGAGGATCTGAAGAGAGGAATGGGAGAAACTCCTCAAACACAGGTGTGCCAAGCTTGTAGCGTCATACCCAAGAATACTCAAGGCTGTAATTGATGCCAAAAGTTCTTCAACAAAGTACTGAGTAAAGAGTCAGAATACTTATGTAAATGTGATATTTCATTTTTTAACATTTTCTAAATATTCTAAAACCAGTTTTTGCTTTGTCATTATGAAGTATTGTGTGTAGATTGATGGGGAGAAAAAATACATTAATTTAGAATAAGGTTTAACGTAATGAAATGTGGAAAAAGTCAAGAGGTTTGAATACTTTCGAAAAGCACTGTAGATACAGTTGAAGTCGGAAGTTTACATAGACCTTAGCCAAAATAATTCCTGACATTTAATCCTAGTAAAAAATTCCCTGTTTTAGGTCAGTTAGGATCACCACTTTATTTTAAGAATGTGAAATGTAAGAAAAATATTGGAGAAAATGATTTATTTCAGCTTTTATTGCTTTCATGACATTCCCAGTGGGTCAGAAGTTTACATGCACTCAATGAGTATTTGGTAGCATTGCCTTGAAATTGTTTAACTTGGGGCAAATGCTTCGGGTAGCTTTCCACAAGCTTCCCACATTAAGTTGGGTGAATTTTGGCCCATTCCTCCTGACAGAGTTGGTGTAACTGAGTCAGGTTTGTAGGCCTCCTTGCTTGCACATGCTTTTTCAGTTCTGCCCACACATTTTCTATAGGATTGAGGTCAGGGCTTTGTGATGGCCACTCCAATACGTTGACTTTGTTGTCCTTAAGCCATTTTGCCACAACTTTGGAAGTATGTTTAGGGTCATTGTCCATTTGGAAGACCCATTTGCGACCAAGCTTTAACTTTCTGACGGATGTCTTGATGTTGCTTCAATATATCCACATAATTTACCTTCCTCATGAAGCAATCTACTTTGTGAAGTGCACCAGTCCCTCCTGCAGCAAAGCACCCCCACACCATGATGCTGCCACCCCCGTGCTTCACGGTTGGGATGGTGTTCTTCGGTTTGCGTGGTATGGCGGCTGCGTGGTCCTCCAATTGACTCAAATGATGTCAATTGGCCTAACAGAAGCTCCTTAAGCCATGACATCATTTTCTGGACTTTTCCAAGCTGTTTAAAGGCACAGTCAACTTAGTGTATGTAAAGTTCTGACCCACTGGAATTGTAATACAGTGAATTCTAAGTGAAATAATGTGTCTGTAAACAATTGTTGGAAAAATTATTCATCATGCACAAAGTAGATGTCCTAACCGACTTTCCAAAACAATAGTTTGTCAACAAGAAATTTGTGGAGTGGTTGAAAAACTAATTTTAATGACTCCAACCTAACTGTATGTAAAATTCCTACTTCAACTGTATACACACACACACACACCGAGTAGGACGTTTAAATCACAAAGACTAGGCTTTTGATAAACGTTGGGATTTTCTGTTGTCTGTTTCTGCAAGGAAAGCCTATATGAAAGGATCTGCTTCAGCTGCTGACTGGCTTAGGTTTTTAGGTCAAATACTATTTTATTCAATTGTCCTTTTTCACTGGTGAAACGTGTCTTGAATGATGTTTAATAACTAAATAAACAACGAATTGTGTAGAATAGAAAATATTTGCAGCAGTTTTGCTCCTCAACTGTGGAAAAACTGAAAATATCCCTTATATCTGTCCAGTAAAATACCTAGTGGTTATATCTGTCCAGTAAAATACCTACTGGTTACCATATCTGTCCAGTAAAATACCTACTGGTTACCATATCTGTCCAGTAAAATACCTACTGGTTATCATATCTGTCCAGTAAAATACCTACTGGTTATCATATCTGTCCAGTAAAATACCTACTGGTTATCATATCTGTCCAGTGAAATACCTACTGGTTATCATATCTGACCAGTGAAATAACTACTGGTTATCATATCTGTCCAGTAAAATACCTACTGGTTATCATATCTGTCCAGTAAAATACCTACTGGTTATCATATCTGTCCAGTAAAATACCTACTGGTTATCATATCTGTCCAGTGAAATACCTACTGGTTATCATATCTGTCCAGTGAAATACCTACTGGTTATCATATCTGTCCAGTAAAATACCTACTGGTTATCATATCTGTTCATTCACCATTCAAACCCATCAGCGTTGCAGTTCTTGACACACTCGAACCAGTGCGCCTGGCACCTACTACCATACCCCGTTCAAAAATAGTCTGGCCCATTCACCCTCTGAATGACACATACAGAGTCCATGTCTCAATTGTCTCAAGTCTTAAAAATCCTTCTTTAACCTGTCTCCTCCCCTTCATCTACACTGATTGAAGTGGTTTTAACAGGTGACATCAATAAGGGATCATAGCTTTCACCTGGATTCACCTGGATTCACCTGGTCAGTCTGTGTCATGGGAAAGAGCAGGTGTTCCTAATATTCTGTTCACTCAATGGCGATACAAATGTAATGTAAATGTCAATGATATCTATAGTTATTGCCAATAATGTCATTGTCATCATTTCCACGTGGAAAATGAGTAACTACACTATATTTCTGGAAGGGTCTTCTCCAATAACTCTTCAGAAACTATCATCTTGAAGTCATACACCGTACAACCAAATATGTTGTTAGTACTTCTTAAGGATCCATCCCTCAATTTTCACCTAAAATGACATACCCAAATCCCACTGCTTGTAGCTCAGGACCTGAAGCAAGGATATGCATATTCTTGACACCATTTGAAAGGGAACACTTTGAAGTTTGTGGAAATGTGAAATGAATGTTGGAGAATATAACACATTAGATCTTTTGTATTTTTTTGTACCATCATCTTTGATGATTTTGGCTACTAGATGGCAGCGGGGTATGTGCAAAGTTTTAGACTGATCCAATGAACCATTGCATATATGTTCAAAATGTTGTATCAATACTGCCCAAATGTGCCTAATTGGTTTATTAATACGTTTTCAAGTTCATAACTGTGCACTCTCCTCAAACAATAGCATGGTATTCTTTCACTGTAATAGCTACTGTAAATTGGACAGTGCAGTTAGATTAACACAAATGTATGCTTTCTGCCCATATCAGATATGTCTGTGTCTTGGGAAATGTTCTTGTTAATTACAACTTCATGCTAATCACATTAGCGTACGTTAGCTCAACTGTCCCACGGGGGGGACACACCGATCCCATAGAGGTTAAAGAAATACGCAGAGAAAAGAGGGGTTGATATTTTACTAGAAAAAGAAACCTAATACAAAGAAAGATTGTGTTAAACCCAGAAAAACCTAAGGTGGTTAGTAGTTAGCCAGCAGTCAGCCTGTCTGCTTCAACGATACACAGATAGGAGTGCCTGCTTGGGGTTAGTTCATTTGGTGGGAGATTGAAAACTAAAACAACAATCTAAATATCTTGTAAGCTCTAGAGGGTTAAGAGAGGGAGAGTTTAAATACTGACTGGTCATGTCAGTGCCTATAAGAGTCGAAAGGTCAAAGCTAGAGAAGGTCAAAGGTTTAAGGTGAAGGTCAAGGTGACTTTGTGTGCATTGACACTCAGTTTAGGCAGGACCCTGTCAGTGGGAGGAGAGGAGAAGAGTGGAGGAGAGGAGAGGAGATACACAGTGCTCAAAATGCCAGGGCCAAGGCAATACTACCCACGCAACTGCTGTCAATGCCACCAAACTCCACCGTTCAGTTAGAACTCTTTCATTTTAAACGTGTGGTACTTAGAGAAAAAAAAACTTGAATTTAGTTATTTTAGTTATTTTTTCTTTCTCCCTTTCCTCTTAGCCCACCCAGACAGCTGCAATAGACATTAAAACAGAAGACGGCCAGACACAATAACCCTTTCACAGGAATAAACATGAAGATCTGGGACTATTGTACGAACAGAGGCTATGTTCTCAAAATGGGGGACAAAAAACCTAAATAAAAACGGGGAACAAACAACTAGAAAAAAAGGGACATGTCATGGTGGTGTCAAAGATGGTTCTGTAAGAGTTGACACTGTGTAAGTGACAATGTGTGTTTGTAAATTTGATTGTGAGTGTCAGATTGACATTCAGTGTGGATTAGGACATACAAAGACTGGAACATAATCATTATCATTATCAAAACACCCTTTAACAGAACAGATGTCATGGCCTCACTCAATGGTGATCATATCATTTTCTATAGCTCTCTATAGACGTGTATATATATATATATATATATATTCATTTGTATTATATATAATATGTATTTATAAAAAGATGTATTCATAATTACAAGTGGCATTTTCTTATATTCATTATTGCAATGAATTATTACCTAAGATGGTTAAAAAAGAGAGGTGAGTTCAGTTTTGCTACACAGTAATTTACAACAGTTTTTAAAATGCAAGCTTCTGAAACAGTCAGTACCTTCCCTCTCCACTGGAAAACAACATGTCCATGTCTCACGTGACACCCTGTCCCCCATTTAGTGGACTACTTTAGACCAGCGCTCTAGATGGCTAAATGTGGCCCTGGTCAAAAACACTACCTTATATGGGGGGTGAACTTTGATACGTTTTCTTCACTTTTCACAGAATGTACAGCTTTACCTCTGTTCCCCGCCCAGAGAAGTGATACATGTAGTTGTTATTTAGCGTTACTGTCATTATTATGGATCATTTCAGTAACTATTACTCTTTTTTTCATTTTTTACAAACCCCTGTGAATCCTACGGTCGTGTTAGCCATATGAGGTTGGAGATATCCGTTGAGTTTTCGTCTATTACGGTAACTTCAGTGATCTCTGCATTGTGTTTGCGAGACGCTAACCAAAGCGTTGTAAAAGCATGTTCGTCTGAACAGTTCATGGAGAAAGAGCAGGTTTGTACAGTCCAACGTTTTCAGGTTTACAGTTTTCTGGTCTTATAAGTGATTCGCCTGGAGCTTATTCTTCGTAGGCAAGTGAAGATGATGAAGATTTGTCCTAAAGCATTGTTTCCTGGTAGGGGATCAGGGGTGTGGCTTGTTAGAGGACGCAGTCTATCACATTGGAGCAGATAAAGTCATGTCTGCCTGCTCATGACAGTGCTCAAAGTCTTCATCATCATCATCATCACCATTTTTATCTTTCTCTGTTATTCTTTTCGGTTCCACGTCGTCAGTGTTCTAACTGTTAGTTTGTCACCTTGTCCTTGTTTCATGGAGCTCAAATTAGGATTTTAGTGTGATGGTGATCATCATATTTGTCCCTCCTCTCTCCCTGTTGTTGCTGTTAGCTTGCTGGCGGTCTCTGGTCTGTGTGTCTGTGTGTGTGGCGTCGGGGTGGTAATGACGTAGCCGTGTGTGTGGTTAAGGCACAGTGTGTGTTTTTGGTTTTCAGGGTAGGCCCGATGGTAGGGTAAGCCCTGGGTGTCTGAGGGAGTGGCCAGCATGGACGGCCTTAGGGCAGTCCGGTGTCAAGACACGCCCATTCTCACCCACACTGCCCGTGATTGACAGCCGAGCCTTGTTCCTCATGGCTTCTGTGAAGGGCAGCTGGAGGGGAAGAGCCAGGGGAGGATGACAGGGTGATTAGAGAGGAAGGAGCAATGGGAAAAGAGGAAATAGAAAGAAAGAAACAGTTGTGAGTTTTTGTAACAGGACCCTAATGAATCATATACATAATTCATTGTCAAAACATAGGAACACACAAATACATGTTCATATGCTCATAAGCACGAATTAATACACACACACACACACACACACACACACAAGAATTGGACCATACAGGTAACTGCCAAAATAAAGGGAAAACGTGGGTAAATGAGGGATACAAAGTATAATGAAAGCAGGTGATTCCACACAGGTGTGATTCCTGAGTCAATTAAGCAGTTAACATTACATCATGCTTATGATCATGTATAAAAGTGCCCAGTACTATGGTTAGAAGAGATCTCAGTGACATTGAAAGACTGGTCTCATTAAGGTGTGTGTGTGTCTCAGTCACCAGATCTCAACACAATTGAACACTTGTGGGAGATTCTGGAGCGACGCCTGAGACAGTCTTCCACCACCATCAACAAAATACCACATTATGTAATTTATTGTAGAAGAATGGTGTTGCATCCCTCCAATAGAGTTCCAGACACTTGTAGAATCTATGCCACGGTGCATTGAAGTTGTTCTGGTGGCTCGTAGTGATCCAACGGCCTGTTAAGACACTTTATGTTGGTGTTTCCTTTATTTTGGCTGTTACCTGTATATGACTACTTAAAATAGCATTGTATAAAAAAGGCAGGCAAAAACAAAACACACAGATGCTCAAGATACGTTTCAAATACGTTTTTGTGAGACATCTGCATTTCAAGGTGACCATGCATTTCTGGGGTCTTGGTTTGTAGAACATGGAAGGTGAGGTTTTGTGAATTTAGGATTTGTAAAGTAAGGTGAGGTTTTGTACAGTAAAGTTGTGGCCAAAAGTTTTGAGAATGACACAAATATTAATTTAAGTCTGCTGCCTCAGTTTGTATGATGGCAATTTGCATATACTCCAGAATGATATGAAGAGTGATCAGATGAATTGCAATTAATTGCAAAGTCCTTCTTTGCCATGCAAATGAACTGAATCCCCCCAAAAAACAATTCCACTGCATTTCAGACCTGCCACAAAAGGACCAGCTGAGATCATGTCAGTGATTCTCTTGTTAACGCAGGTGTGAGTGTCGATGAGGACAAGGCTGGAGATCACTCTGTTATGCTGATTGAGTTCGAATAACAAACTGGAAGCTTCAAAAGGAGGGTGGTGGTTGGAATCATTGACAATCATAGTTACCTGCAAGGACACACGTGCCGTCATCATTGCTTTGCACAAAAAGGGCTTCACAGGCAAGGATATTGCTGCCAGTAAGATTGCACCTAAAACAACAATTTATCGGATCATCAAGAACTTGAAGGAGAGCGGTTCAATTGTTGTGAAGAAGGCTTCAGGGCGCCCAAGAAAGTCCAGCAAGTGCCAGGACCGTCTCCTAAAGTTGATTCAGCTGCGGGATCGGGGCACCACCAGTACAGAGCTTGCTCAGGAATGGCAGCAGGCAGGTGTGAGTGCATCTGCACGCACAGTGAGGCAAAGACTTTTGGAGGATGGCCTGGTGTCATGAAGGACAGCAAAGAAAACACTTCTCTCCAGGAAAAACATCAGGGACAGACTGATATTCTGCTAAAGGGACAGGGATTGGACTGCTGAGGAGTGGGGTAAAGTCATTTTCTCTGATGAATCCCCTTTCCGATTGTTTGGGGCATCCGGAAAAAAGCTTGTCCGGAGAAGACAAGGTGAGCGCTACCATCAGTCCTGTGTTATGCCAACAGTAAAGCATCCTGAGACCATTCATGTGTGGGGTTGCTTCTCAGCCAAGGGAGTGGGCTCACAATTTTGCCTAAGAACACATCCATGAATAAAGAATGGTACCAACACATCCTCAGAGAGCAACTTCTCCCAACCA
Source organism: Oncorhynchus kisutch (assembly GCF_002021735.2). NCBI lineage: Eukaryota > Metazoa > Chordata > Actinopteri > Salmoniformes > Salmonidae > Oncorhynchus > Oncorhynchus kisutch. Next base: position 14,252,724 of record NC_034191.2, on the reverse strand, counting down.
TCCAGGAACAGTTTGGTGACGAACAATGCCTTTTCCAGCATGATGGAGCACCTTGCCATAAGGCGAAAGTGATAACTAAGTGGCTCGGGGAACAAAACATAATTTTTTTTGTGTCCATGGCCAGGAAACTCCCCAGACCTTAATCCCATTGAGAACTTGTGGTCAATCCTCAAGAGGCGGGTGGACAAACAAAAACCCACAAATTCTGACATACTCCAAGCATTGATTATGCAAGAATGGGCTGCCATCAGTCAGAATGTGGCCCAGAAGTTAATTGACAGCATGCCAGGGCAGATTGCAGAGGTCTTAAAAAGGAAGGGTCAACACTGCAAATATTGACTCTTTGCATCAACTTCATGTAATTGTCAATAAAAGCCTTTGACACTTATGAAATGCTTGTAATTATACTTCAGTATCCATAGTAACATCTGACAAAAATATCTAAAGACACTGAAGCAGCAAACTTTGTGGACATTTATATTTGTGTCATTCTCAAAACTTTTGGCCACGACTGTAAGGTGAGGTTTTGTACAGTAAGGTGAGGTTTTGTACAGTAAGGTGAGGTTTTGTACAGTAAGGTGAGGTTTTGTACAGTAAGGTGAGGTTTTGTACAGTAAGGTGATGTTTTGTAAAGTTCATTTTTTTACAGTAAGGTGAGGTCTTGTACAGTAAGGTGAGAGGGGAAGTGAGGGGTGTTTCACAGATTTTGAATTATAGAGAGAGACTGACTGACTCCTGTTTAGTCATGGGCAACACTTTATAGGAACAGACTACTCATTGATATACAACGTTCCTAATGTTTCGTTTAGGAAATGTTACGTTTATCTATTTTGCGTTAACCCTAAAAGCACCAAAAGGGGTCAAAAATGTCATATTTTCTAATCCCTTTTTTGATCCTTTAAAAATGTTGTGATTTTGTCAAGGAATTGGTTAGACAATAGCAAAGCTCAATTTAGCATTTCTGTGTTAATATGGAAGAATGAAAAATAATCTCTCTTTTGTATACTAGTGGTAAAAATGTGAACTCAATTGTACATTTTGTGATTAAGCACCACATTTTGCACATAGGTAGATGTATGTACCCTGAAGAGATATACAGTAGATATGGAGACACCCCAGATTTGGCCCCTAGTGGGAGTGGCAGGTACTACAACAACAAAGTCCCTCACAAATGTAAATACAACATTTAGCTTGCAGTCAATGTTTCTATTCCAGGTTGAGAGTCTCATCTTTCAGATACAATTGGAACTAAAAGTCTGATTGTACTGGTGCCTATATTGCCCATATCGGTGGCCATCTTAGGTCGCACCAGTATGTCAGATTAGCTCAACCGCCAATTTCTCAGACACTGAGTATTACAGAAACACAACACTTTGAATGAATAACATCATTTCTTTCCAAACAAGTGGCTATGGATGACATGTATTTTTTTTGTAAATATGCTTAAAAAATTTAAACATACAAAAAACATATTTTGAAACATCAAATTTGAGTATAAATGTGTGCTTTAAAAAAAAATATATACGCTCATTTACTTTTGTTACAAAAGGTTAATAAAACGTGTTTTTTTACTGCTAGACAGACCGTGTCACTGCAATAATTACCAATGTGAAGTAAAAAATGTAAGTAAAAAAATATGTTGCTTTTAGGGTTAACATCACTAAGCAGACATCCTCTATAAAGTGTCTGGATGATTTGAGAGGATTCTTTTCTAACTCCTCATTGGGGATGTTTGGGCATCTACAGTTCTACAACTCTGACAGGGGGCTTAGCTTGTCTGTAAAACTCCAGTCCTCCAATGAAGCAGTCCTGCTGGTTTTCTGTTCTCCTTAGTACCTAACTGGTCAATCAATTGATTGAATAGAGAGATGGTCCATACACCTGCTTACCAAGGTCTAAATCAGTCACTGGTTAGAACAGTGTTAAAACCAGCAGACAGTGTGGGCCTTGAGGACAGGAGATGTGCACCAATGTTCTATGTCTTATGTGCTGTATGTGTAGTGTACTGAGTATGGACAGAATGCAGGTGTAGAACATCCTCATCATCATCATCATCTGCAGCCAAAGACGATGGAACCAATCTGCCACCTGCCCCCAGAGTGCTCTGGGGTGAAGCGCTACACATCAATCAATCAGAAAAACAAACAAAAACTGAAACATAAGAAGCTGTCACAACAGAAAAATAAAGGAAAAAACAAAAGCCCATTGGTTCCACAATGCTTCACCACAGTCACAACAACACTGGTCTGCTGTTGCTAGAGGCTACACGCACAAGAAACTTCACACCAGCCCACCTATAGGAGGCCCTAAGTCCTACCCCTATATCTTGACCCCCTCGGAGCCGTATACGTTGTACCCCTCTCTATAAGTGGCTAAATTCTGGGTGCTGGGAGAGGGGCTGGGGCAGTGAGGGGGGCTAAGGTCCACCTTCATGCGCTTGGCCTCGGCACGCGACTTGTAGCAGAACTCGACCAGGGCCACCAGCATGGCTAGGCCCAGACCCCCCACCAGGATGTAGAAGACCCCAGCCACGTTGCTCAGGCTCAGGGCCTGGGAGGACTTGTCCTGGGAGGGGGGATGGAGAGCACAGGGGTCAGAGAGAGAGAGACAGTGAAGCTAGTGAGACACAGAACAGGCAGCTTAGTTATTCAGTTTTCAGCACAATAACGTCTACTTCTACAAACAACTACAGCACCTACCACTACTGTGACTAGTCTACTACGGGAAGCACTACTACTACCATCATTGAAGCGTATTATCTACAAGTGCATATAATACATCTATTACTACTACTATGACAGTAGTACTACATCAACTGCATATCTATTACTAATGCATGACTACAATTTAAGTAAATAAACATTTTAATATTGCTACAAGTATTAAGTCGAGGATGACTAGTACATCATACAAATTAAAGTATATTCAGTCATCGTATTAGTCAGGCTTTTGGATGAGTGATGATAAAGTATACTATTCAGAAAGTCTTGGTGAAGGTCCCCGGTATTTTAAGAACTTCACTGGCATTCTTAGAAGTTCTCTGATCTCTGATGTTCTTCTAAAGACATCTTACATGTTCTAAGAATCTCTCTAGTGTTCTAAAGACAACTTACATGTTCTAAGAATCTCTCTAGTGTTCTAAAGACATCTTACATGTTCTAAGAATCTCTCTAGTGTTCTAAAGACATCTTACATGTTCTAAGAATCTCTCTAGTGTTCTTCTAAAGACAACTTACATGTTCTAAGAATCTCTCTAGTGTTCTTCTAAAGACAACATACATGTTCTAAGAATCTCTCTAGTGTTCTAAAGACAACTTACATGTTCTAAGAATCTCTCTAGTGTTCTTCTAAAGACAACATACATGTTCTAAGAATCTCTCTAGTGTTCTAAAGACAACTTACATGTTCTAAGAATCTCTCTAGTGTTCTAAAAACAACTTACATGTTCTAAGAATCTCTCTAGTGTTCTAAAGACAACTTACATGTTCTAAGAATCTCTCTAGTGTTCTAAAGACAACTTACATGTTCTAAAGACAACTTACATGTTCTAAGAATCTCTCTAGTGTTCTAAAGACATCTTACATGTTCTAAGAATCTCTCTAGTGTTCTAAAGACAACTTACATGTTCTAAGAATCTCTCTAGTGTTCTTCTAAAGACAACATACATGTTCCAAGAATCTCTCTAGTGTTCTAAAGACAACTTACATGTTCTAAGAATCTCTCTAGTGTTCTAAAGACAACATACATGTTCTAAGAATCTCTCTAGTGTTCTAAAGACAACTTACATGTTCTAAGAATCTCTCTAGTGTTCTAAAGACAACATACATGTTCTAAGAATCTCTCTAGTGTTCTAAAGACAACTTACATGTTCTAAGATTATCTGTAGTTTTATAAGACTCATGATGTTTCAAAGAACCTCTCCACTCTTTGACTTGTCTTCTACCCAGAGTAAGAGTTCTGAGAGTAAGGCCATTATTATGAAGGCCATAATCACATTATACAGGCAGATGTGGCATAGGCAGAATACTAACAGTGATAGAACTAGAAAGATCTATTCAACAGTAATCAATCAAATATTATTATTAGATTATATCAAAATGTAACTGATGCTAAACCTAATGCTAATCCTAGTCTCCAGGCTAATCTGGAGGCGTGCCTGTCTGTCACACAGTGAGGGTGTTTGGTCCCCCACTCTGCCCGTGAGACTGACCTTACTTCCCGAGTCCTTGGGTCCACACTCGCCCTTATCGTACCACCATTTGTTTTTCAGTTTGTCTAAGACGCCTGCTTCACTCAGTTTCAAAACCGCAAGGTTTACCGGGGTTCTTGGCGTGTAAAAATAACATAAATAACATCATAGGTCATGTTATTTTATGTTATTAGGTCACATACAGTCAGAACTGTCACATAAATGGTACTGCTTGGTAAAAGTGACCCAGTCTGGGTCCCACTGAGTACATGTGTGTATGCTCGTTGGGGGGCTGAGGGGGGCTAAGCGAGCTACAGACATATGAGTGGGACCCCCCTGCATCACTTCAGGTAACGTGCCCATACTGCCCCAGCCGGCGCTACACAAGCAGAGACAATTACTGTGAACACAGGACTATTGGCATGGCCTACTCACACTAGGAGAGAGGGAACTACATGGGGCAATTTACTGCACAAGACCTGGGTAAGAGATCTGAAAATGAATCTAAAAGGCACCAAACAATAAAGTAAATCAAAACATTAAGTATATCATCGCTCTAGTTCATCCCTCCATCCTTCCTCTCTATCTCTCCCTCTACATCAGTGATCATCAACTAGATTCAGCCACGGGCTCATTTTTTCTTGGTCCGGGGGCCGGAACATAATAAAAATATATATTTTTATACTGCATATTGACCACAAGAAGCCTAAACAGATATAATATTTCACTAAACCATAATCATTTCAAACCTGGATTACATTTGGGAACATTGTTCTGCGTAGGGTGCCGTTTTCTGGATGGGACGTTAAAACGGTGTCTTGAGTCTCTGTGGTCGTTCAAAATCCCGTGGTGGTTATTGTAAGAGAAGGGGTGTTCGCCCCGGTGTCATGGCTAAATTCCCAACCTGGCCACATTCCATCATCCCCTTCATTCCTAATTGGCATATATCACTCCTCACCTCTGCACCTGATAGCTGATGTGTGGTGAAAGTTTTGCCACAAAAAAATTGTCGCTGTGCATCACTGAGGTGGGTGCTACACATTGATGGTGAATAAGTTAAGTTTCCCCCAACTATGTAAAGCACTTTTATGAGTATTTCAGTTGGTAGAAAAGTGCTATATAAATCCAATCAAGTAGTATTAATTATTATGATTTGCATACAAACACATACTGTATGTGTGGGAATACTTGGGAACAAATTTACTAAATTAAAATCACTTGGATCTGATTTCCTGAATTATTTTCTCAAATAAAACCACACGCCAGTTGGGGAACCCTGCTTTATGTTCTGACAGCCTTCTGGTCCACACTCCTCTCTCCAGAGCATCCACTACAGGGTTCTGGTCCACACTCCTCTCTCCAGAGCATCCACTACAGGGTTCTGGTCCACACTCCTCTCTCCAGAGCATCCACTACAGGGTTCTGGTTCACACTCCTCTCTCCAGAGCATCCACTACAGGGTTCTGGTCCATACTCCTCTCTCCAGAGCATCCACTACAGGGTTCTGGTCCACACTCCTCTCTCCAGAGCATCCACTACAGGGTTTTGGTCCACACTCCTCTCTCCAGAGCATCCACTACAGGGTTCTAGTCTAGACTCCTCTCTCCAGAGCATCCACTACAGGGTTTTGGTCCACACTCCTCTCTCCAGAGCATCCACTACAGGGTTCTAGTCTAGACTCCTCTCTCCAGAGCATCCACTACAGGGTTCTAGTCTAGACTCCTCTCTCCAGAGCATCCACTACAGGGTTCTAGTCTAGACTCCTCTCTCCAGAGCATCCACTACAGGGTTCTAGTCTAGACTCCTCTCTCCAGAGCATCCACTACAGGGTTCTGGTCCATACTCCTCTCTCCAGAGCATCCACTACAGGGTTCTAGTCTAGACTCCTCTCTCCAGAGCATCCACTACAGGGTTCTGGTCCACACTCCTCTCTCCAGAGCATCCACTACAGGGTTCTGGTCCACACTCCTCTCTCCAGAGCATCCACTACAGGGTTCTAGTCTAGACTCCTCTGTCCAGAGCATCCACTACAGGGTTCTGGTCAACACTCCTCTCTCCAGAGCATCCACTACAGGGTTCTAGTCTAGACTCCTCTCTCCAGAGCATCCACTACAGGGTTCTAGTCTAGACTCCTCTCTCCAGAGCTTCCACTACAGGGTTCTGGTCCACACTCCTCTCTCCAGAGCATCCACTACAGGGTTCTGGTCTAGACTCCTCTCTCCAGAGCATCCACTACAGGGTTCTAGTCTAGACTCCTCTCTCCAGAGCATCCACTACAGGGTTCTAGTCTAGACTCCTCTCTCCAGAGCATCCACTACAGGGTTCTAGTCTAGACTCCTCTCTCCAGAGCATCCACTACAGGGTTCTGGTCCATACTCCTCTCTCCATAGCATCCACTACAGGGTTCTGGTCCACACTCCTCTCTCCAGAGCATCCACTACAGGGTTCTGGTCCATACTCCTCTCTCCAGAGCATCCACTACAGGGTTCTGGTCCACACTCCTCTCTCCAGAGCATCCACTACAGGGTTTTGGTCCACACTCCTCTCTCCAGAGCATCCACTACAGGGTTCTAGTCTAGACTCCTCTCTCCAGAGCATCCACTACAGGGTTCTGGTCCACACTCCTATCTCCAGAGCATCCACTACAGGGTTCTGGTCCACACTCCTCTCTCCAGAGCATCCACTACAGGGCCAATATTCCTGCTTTGACAGTAATCTCTTCTTTCCTCCCTCATTTCAGTACAGGGGGTGTGTGTGGTTATGTTCATCAGTGATCTGTGTGGCTGGGGCAGATGCACGCATTACTTCCCGAACATGGTTGAACCGTGTTCGGAGACAGAGAGGCTAACCTTGGAGTCCCCTCCCCCGCTGCCACACTCTCCCTTGTCGTACCACCATTTATTTTTCAATTTGTCCAACAGGCCCTGCTCGTTGAGTTTTAACACGGCCAGGTTGACCGCATTTCTTCAGAGGGATAAAACATAGTTGGTCAGAGGAGGGATGGAGTATCAGCCAATGATGAGCCAATGGGATGAGGAAAAAGGAACGCCGGTGATTGGTTGGAAGGCATCAGATTAGTGGACATGTACAAACCTCCAGACAACCCTCTCTCTTTCTCTCTCTTTTCCAACTTTTACATCCCACTTTATTGTAGAGATATCTTTGCAAATTGAATGCCCACCCTTTCAACATATAGAGCCAATAGGGAGAGCCAACAGAGGCAAATAGCTCAAACCCCTTTCATTCAGTCCACCAATAGCAGGCTATTGTCGGAATGATGTGCAGCAGGGCAAGTAAAGGGGAGTGGTGGAGCCCTGGTTAAATGTTGTGCTAAAGCCTATCTCAGTCCCCTGCTGACACAGAGCTAATACCCTGCTGCTGGTGTTCTAGTCCCTGCCGCTCCCATCCTAATCCCTGGCAGCTCTCTACCTCACACCCCTGAGGGGAAACGACCTCTAAAAACGGACCGTGGGCTAAAATAGTACACACTCACACTGGCACTGAGTGTGTGTGTGTGTTTGTGTTTGTTTGTGTGTGTGTGCGTGCAAGTGTGTGTATGTCTGGTATGGACAGACAGACAGACAGTCATTATTGTGGTGTTGTACACTGAGCTGCCCCATGGCTCAGAGGCTAGAGAGAGAGAGAGAGAGAGTTCTCTGAGGTGTGCTGCAAGCCATGGAAAATATCACCATCATAACAAAGAAAGGGGGAAAGGAATAAGGCTTTCCAAACATGGAAAATCATTTGAATTATATAAGCAACATACAGTGGGGCAAAAAAATATTTAGTCAGCCACCAATTGTGCAAGTTCTCCCACTTAAAAAGATGAGAGAGGCCTGTAATTTTCATCATAGGTACACTTCAACTATGTCAGACAAAATGAGGAAAAAAGATCCAGTAAATCACATTGTAGGATTTTTTATGAATTCATTTGCAAATTATGGTGGAAAATAAGTATTTGGTCACCTACAAACAAGCAAGATTTCTGGCTCTCACAGACCTTCTTCTTTAAGAGGCTCCTCTGTCCTCCACTCGTTACCTGTATTAATGGCACCTGTTTGAACTTGTAATAAGTATAAAAGACACCTGTCCACAACCTCAAACAGTCACACTCCAAACTCCACTATGGCCAAGACCAAAGAGCTGTCAAAGGACACCAGAAACAGAATTGTAGACCTGCACCAGCCTGGGAAGACTGAATCTGCAATAGGTATGCAGCTTGGTTTGAAGAAATCAACTGTGGGAGCAATTATTAGGAAATGGAAGACATACAAGCCCACTGATAATCTCCCTCGATCTGGGGCTCCACACAAGATCTCACCCCGTGGGGTCAAAATGATCACAAGAACGGTGAGCAAAAATCCCAGAACCACACAGGGACCTAGTGAATGACCTGCAGAGAGCTGGGACCAAAGTAACAAAGCCTACCATCAGTAACACACTACGCCACCAGGGACTCAAATCCTGCAGTGCCAGACGTGTCCCCCTGCTTAAGCCAGTACATGTCCAGGCCCGTCTGAAGTTTGCTAGAGAGCATTTGGATGATCCAGAAGAAGATTGGGAGAGTGTCATATGGTCAGATGAAACCAAAATATAACTTTTTGGTAAAAACTCAACTCGTCGTGTTTGGAGGACAAAGAATGCTGAGTTGCATCCAAAGAACACCATACCTACTGTGAAGCATGGGGGTGGAAACATCATGCTTTGGGGCTGTTTTTCTGCAAAGGGACCAGGACGACTGATCCATGTAAAGGAAAGAATGAATGGGGCCATGTATCGTGAGATTTTGAGTGAAAACCTCCTTCCATCAGCAAGGGCATTGAAGATGAAACGTGGCTGGGTCTTTCAGCATGACAATAATCCCAAACACATCGCCCGGGCAATGAAGGAATGGCTTCATAAGAAGCATTTCAAGGTCCTGGAGTGGCCTAGCCAGTCTCCAGATCTCAACCCCATAGAAAATCTTTGGAGGGAGTTGAAAGTCTGTGTTGCCCAGCAACAGCCCCAAAACATCACTGCTCTAGAGGAGATCTGCATGGAGGAATGGGCCAAAATACCAGCAACAGTGTGTGAAAACCTTGTGAAGACTTACAGAAAACGTTTGACCTCTGTCATTGCCAACAAAGGGTATATAACAAAGTATTGAGATAAACTTTTGTTATTGACCAAATACTTATTTTCCACCATATTTTGTGATAAATTCTGGATTATTTTTCTCATTTTGTCTGTCATAGTTGAAGTGTTCCTATGATGAAAATTACAGGCCTCTCTCATCTTTTTAAGTGGGAGAACTTGCACAATTGGTGGCTGACTAAATACTTTTTTGCCCCACTGTATATTATCATATGAATTACCAACATATAGTTTAAACTACATATCTTACAACTAATAATAAGATTCATCATCATCATCATCATATCAAATCAGGGCTTTGAATGGCTTGCCGCGAGCAGGGGCTCTCGCCTGACGTGCGCTCTCCTGTCCACGTGCATGGTCCCGGTAGGTTTTCCCATGATCAGGAGAAGCCATAGACAGCAGTCGATAGTCCCAGAATAGTGACAGGCCAGGTGGGGACTATCGTCCACTGGCTGTCACTTTTCCCTCGGAAACAGAAAACCTTCATTTATCTCAGTGGAAAAGGAACCCTTGTAAAGGGGTAGGGGAGTGAGAGGACTTCTTTGCACGGTGCACAGGGGGAAGTTATAGGAAAAGTTATAGAAAGGGTGTCAGTATTCCTGCTGCTATATATGGGACTCCTCTTGGTCCAAACACACACACACACACTAATTTATGGATCATGTTTCAGGGAATCATCAATTAATTGGATCGTGATAATTTGTTTTAATTGATTTGATTTCATTGAAATGATCTGATTTTTGTTCCCCCCGTTGGCCAGGCCCTTCAACACCTTGTTTCCTGTGTGTCTATAAATTCCCCCGGGTGGCTCTGGGAGTCATGGCAGCGCCACGGCGCTACGCCCCTCCCCACGGCATCACCGTTAGTCATTTCATTCACAATCAGCCTCAGTACAAAAACAGATAGTATCTACATTACACTCTATATCTGAGAATGAACAAATGAGACAGTCAAGATGACAAACGAGTAGACAGATTACCTGATCGGTGGCCCTATGAAGAGAGAAAGTGAGTGAAAGAACAATGGACAGAGAGACGGATGGACGAAGAGACAGACAGACAGCAATACAACAGAACAATGGAGCTAACAGGCACTAAAGAACTCAACACAACATAGACATAGGGAAATAGAAAGAGAGAAAGAGGGAGGGATGGAGAGAAAGAAACTAATGAGAGAGAGAGAGAGAAACGAGAGAGAGGGGGATAAAAAGAAAATAACGAGAGAGAGAGAAAGAGAGAAAGTTCAGAGAGAGAGGGAGAGATAGAAACTAATGCGTGAGAGAGAGAGAGAGAAAGGAAGAAATAAGAAAGAGAAACTAACGAGAGAGTGAGACAGAGAGACAGACAGACAGAAAGAGAAAAGGCAACAGACATAGACCAGACTAAGACACTACTAAGTGATCCATATAAAAGGCACACCAGGGTAGGTGGAATACCATAACAACAGTTATACTACTCCACCCACCTTAGCTGTGAGCCTTTAGGTGTGGCGATGCCATATCCCTTGGAGTCCAGGTTGCCTCCAACCTTCATGGTGTCGCAGGGCTTGCGTTGTTCCGTGTACTCATTCATGGTCGACTCCAGGAGGAAAGCATACTTCCCTTTGGACTTGCGGACGCGAGCCACGCCCTCCGCTGTGGTCTTAGCGAAGACAGAGGGCTCAGCAGACTTCATATAGGACCACATCTTCTCATATACCGCAATCTTTGACCTCTGAGAGAAGGAAGGGTAAAGAGAAGAGGTTAAACGTTAGGGTTAGTTATTAATCCATCCATTCATCCATTCATCTTATGTGTAAAGCTGAATTATTGGTACATGTCCTCACAGCTGCAATGATCACTGGTCCTGAAATATGTACAGTCGTCTGCAGATGCTCTTCACAGGGCATTCATTAGAATGTAGTGAAAGAATGGAAATGATCTAAGCAGTGTGGAAATGAGAAAAAGCAGGAACCCAACTGCTAGTGGATAGTGTGTTATTGTAGGACGTGAGTCTGTCTATGAGTGTGTTATAGCTGTATCAACTGGTGCTACTGTCTCTGTCTCTAAACAGACCCTGTTATACACACACACCTTTATGCTTGACCTTGGTGTGCTGCAGTGTGTGTGTGTGTGTGTGTGTGTGTGTGTGTGTGTGTGTGTGTGTGTGTGTGTGTGTGTGTGTGTGTGTGTGTGTGTGTGTGTGTGTGTGTGAGTGAGTGTGTGTAATGGGTGTTGTGAGGAATGAAATTAACAAGCTGGGGAACAAACCGTCTTGTTACTCCCTTGTTTTTATCCTGTCTTTGTTCTCTCTCTCCGTTATGAAGTGTTATTCCCTGTCTCCTTTAGGACACCATAAGCCTCAGCCTTAGCCAATGGGCCACAGTCTGGAGTAGAGATGTGTGTGTGTGTGTGTGTGTGTGTGTGTGTGTGTGTGTGTGTGTGTGTGTGTGTGTGTGTGTGTGTGTGTGTGTGTGTGTGTGTGTGTGTGTGTGTGTGTGTGTGAGAGTGCGTGCGTGTGTGCGTGCGTGTGAGAGTGCGTGCATGTGTGCGTGCGTGTATGTGAGAGTGCGTGCGTGTGTGCGTGCATGTGAGAGTGCGTGAGTGTGTGCGTGCGTGTGAGAGTGCGTGCGTGCCTGGCCCGTATTTGCTGGGGCGTGACGGACACCTATCCCATAATAATGTCAGTCACCTCCGTCAGGACCAGCGAGCCTCTCCCCCCCATTACCCTCCCTCCCTCCCTCTTTTTTTCTTTCTCCTTCTCTGTATCTATCCCTCTGTCTTTCTCTGTCTGCCAGGACAAACAATGCCATATTTTCAATGTAGTGACAATCATAAACTTACCTTCCTGATTTGAGAAATCAGTGGGGGAAAATATATACTCACTCACACACTCACAAACGCATATGCACACACACACGCACACACACTAAATGAATGGTGGTAAATCCCTCTCAGAGTAAATAGCTTCTTCACCCTCCACAGATTCCAGCTCGTTATGTTAATGATACTAACGCTGCACACAGATGCACACACTGTCTGCTACTGCCAGGCCCCAACTATCCACATACACACACTTATGCGAGCAAGTGTGTGTGTGTGTGTGTGTGTTCAAGCTTGTCTGTGTGTGTCTGTGAGTGTGTGTGTGTTCAAGCTTGTCTGTGTGTGTGTGTCTGTGTGTGTGTGTGTGTGTGTGTTCAAGCTTGTCTGTGTGTGTGTGTGTTCAAGCTTGTCTGTGTGTGTGTGTGTGTGTGTGTGTGTGTGTGTGTGTGTGTGTGTGTGTGTGTGTGTGTGTGTGTGTACTCACCCTGAAGAACTCCTTGGTGGAGCCTGAGTCCAGTGTTCCGTAGGCGATCTCCGTCTGCTTGGCCAGATCCTCAGCACTCTCTATGGGCGACACCATCCTCTCCACTGTGAGGAAGGCAGCCAGGTTGGCCGTGTACGACGAGATGATGATGAGAGTGAAGAACCACCACACGCCACCCACTATACGCCCCGACAGAGACCTGAGACAGGGGGGAAAGGAGAGAGGAGAGGAGGAAAATAAAGATGGGATGAAGGAGAAGAGGTAGGAGAAATGTGTAGTAAACAGAGAAACAGGCAATTAAGGTTATCGAAGTTGAACTCCAGAGTTGAAATATGCTTTGCTTCATTGGCACCACAGTGAGAGCAGCAACACAGTCAAAGCAATCAACCTTCAAACCAATTCAACATCAATTTATTAACATCGGTTCAACATCAACTTAACGTCAATTCAACATCAGTTTTTAACATCAGTTCAACATCAATTCAACCATCACCAGAACAAAAGATAACAAAGCATGAGTGCTTTAATTTCCCCTAACAATCTCTCCGTTTGTTCAATTTGAGGGAGAGAAGGAGAGAGCAAGAGAGAGATAGAGAGAGAGAGCAGATGAGCTCCTGCATTTTTCAGCATGTTCTTAAAAAAATATAGATTTAGAGTTAGATAAACTTGTTTTTTTTGTCAGGGATGCTACCCTCTACAACACAACCTTCACTTCAAATCAAAACTCCAAACCTACAACCTGATTTTGGATGGAATTACGGAATCACCTGGAAGGTTTACAACTACCAAAGCTATACAGTAAATTCTCTGGAAAACAACAGAAACCTGAAAATACCATCCAACCTGGAACTGAGTGAGTAATGTTTAGTCTGAAGCTATATTTTATTTCCAAAAGCCAAGAAGAAAAATACATGACGTTACTTTATAAGGACTGAATGCTAAATGAAGGCTGCCAAACTTGATACAGCTTCAATTAGCATTGACGTGTCAAGTGAGAGGTGTCAAAGCCCTTTAGCCCAACAATGGCAGGACCGTCGCACAGTCTACTCCAACCAAATGGAGAGGCCTTAGAAGCTGCCTCCTGCTGTTCAGAGGTAATTAAAATACAGTGTGTAAAGAATAATAAGACGAGAAAAGATTACAAAATGAAGCTCCTTATGGAAAATCAAGAGACACTTTTTGCAGACTATTATAAAAATGGGAACATCAGCAACCTCATCTTCCATACAGACCATCCACCCAGACAACAGTCCAGCACAACAACATCTTAACCAGACCCAGAGAGCTGGAGGTGGAGAGAGACACATCTGCACTTTGGACTGTGGTGAGACAACCTCAGCATGATAAAAAGCATGAGCAGGAGAAGAACAGAGCACTAGAGGAGAGGATCAGGCTGCTGGAGGAGAGGGTCAGGCTGCTGGAGGAGAGGATCAGGCTGCTGGAGGAGAGGATAGACAGATAGACTTTTCGCACCAAAGTACATTAATCTCTAGCAGACAGAACGCGTCTCCTTCCTGAGTGGTATGACGGCTGCGTGGTCCCATGGTGTTTATACTTGCATACTATTGTTTGTACAGATGAACGTGGTACCTTCAGGCATTTGGAAATTGCTCCCAAGGATGAACAAGACTTGTGGAGGTTTTTCTGAGGTCTTGGCTGATTTCTTTTGATTTTCCCATGATGTCAAGCAAAGAGGCACTGAGTTTGAAGGTAGGCCTTGACATACATCCACAGGTACACCTCCAATTGACTCAAATTATGTCAATTAGCCTATCAGAAGCTTCTAAAGCCATGACATTTTCTGGAATTTTCCAAGCTGTTTAAAGGCACAGTCAACTTAACGTATGTAAACTTCTGACCCAATGGAATTATGATACAGTGAATTTTAAGTGATAATAATCTGTCTGTAAACATTTGTTGGAAAAATTACTTGTGTCATGCACAAAGTAGATGTCCTAACCGACTTGCCAAAACTATAGTTTGTTAACAAGAAATTTGTGGAGTGGTTGAAAAACGAGATTTTATGACTCCAACCTAAATGTATGTAAACTTCCGACTTCAACTGTATATATCAGTCTACAGCACAAGGCCTCACCCTACTAGAATCTGAAGTCAAATGACTACTGTTTGCTAATGATCTGGTGCTTCTGTCACCAACCAAGGAGGGCCTACAGCAGCTGACAGACCTGGGCCCTGACAGTAAATCTCAGTAAGACCAAAATAATGATGTTCCAAAAAAGGTTCAGTCACCAGGACCACAAATACGAATTCCATCTAGACACTGTTGCCCTAGAGCACACAAAAAACTATACATACCTTGGCCTAAACATCAGCGCCACTGGTAACTTCCACAAAGCTGTGAACAATCTGAGAGACAAGGCAAGAAGGGCTTTCTATGCCATCAAAGGGAACATAAAATGCAACATACCAAAAATACTTGAATCATTTATAGGACCCATTGTCCTATATGGTTGTGAGGTCTGAGGTCCGCTCACCAACCAAGAATTCACATAATGGGACAAACACCAAATTGAGACTCTACATGCAGAATTCTGCAAAACTATCCTGTCTGTACATAGCTTTGACTATGTACATACTAGGTGAGCATATTGAGAAAAGGCCGCCGTAGGCAGACCTGGCTCTCAAGAGAAGACAGGCTATGTGCACACTGCCCACAAAATGAGGTGGAAACTAAGCTGCACTTCCTAACCTCCTGCCAAATGTATGACCGTATTAGATACACATTTTTCTCTCAGATTACACAGATCCACAAAGAATTTGAAAACAAAACTCCCATATCTATTGGGTGAAATACCACAGTGTGCTATCACAGCAGCTATATTTGTGACCTGTTGCCACAAGAAAAGGGCAACCAGTGAAGAACAAACACCATTGTAAATACAACCCATATTTATGTTTATTTATTTTCCCTTTTGTACTTTAACCATTTTTACATCGTTACAACACTGTATATATACATAATATGACATTTGTAATGCCTTTATTCTTTTGGAACTTCTGTGAGTGTAATGTTTACTGTTAATTTTGATCTATTTCACTTGCTTTGGCAATGTTAACATATGTTTCCCATGCCAATAAAGCCCCTTGAATTGAATTGATTTGAATTGTGAGAGAGACAGTAAAAGGAGAGGGAAGCTTTGACTATTCTTTAAAGGTGAAGGAGATTACCCAGGATCCCCAGTGATAGGGAGAGGTGTGGGCCTTTCTCTTCAAACAGAGAGCAGGAAACAACAACAAGTGTTTCTTTCAAATGCAACAAATCCCTCTCCGTTTCCATGTAATACCCTTCTGCAAACCTGTGGCAATAGTCATTCCTTTCCACTTGAACCTTTGTTGCATTACAGCAACACGAAAAGTGAGAGTGTGTGTTATGACCATTATTGGCCTGGCTGTGCATTGGTTTTCAAGGGCCTTGTACCTTTGATAGCACACACGGTTGTGTATTGTCTGCATTTGCCCTGTTTGAACGTTTTGGTAACAATAGACAGGACAGTTTAACTAACCAGTTTGGGAAAATTGGTAAAAATTGTTTGGGAAAATTTGGGGAAATTGGTAATGTTACGTTCCAATGCAAGAAACCAAATATGTCGCTCAAAAAGAAAGGGAACAAACAAAGAGTCACTGACCAACAACCAAAATAAAAAGGATGGTGATTCAGGAAGGGTTCTGAAAGACACTCATGGGGGTGTCCAATGAAAGTTGACTAGCAACAACAACTGGAACCTAAAAGACACCCATCATGAGAGCTCACTAAATTTGCCCAAGAAGAGACAAACAAAAGAAAAACCCACATCAAACTTAAAGACAGGAAGCAAACCCCAAAAAGTGGAGCAAAATGAAAACAGGGAAGATCCGATAAAGGATTGTTTGTCTAGAAATGAAAACAGGTAAGATCCGATAAAGGATTGTTTGTCTAGAAATGAAAACAGGTAAGATCCGATAAAGGATTGTTTGTCTAGAAATGAAAACAGGGAAGATCCGATAAAGGATTGTTTGTCTAGAAATGAAAACAGGGAAGATCCGATAAAGGATTGTTTGTCTAGAAATGAAAACAGGTAAGATCCGATAAAGGATTGTTTGTCTAGAAATGAAAACAGGGAAGATCCGATAAAGGATTGTTTGTCTAGAAATGAAAACAGGGAAGATCCGATAAAGGATTGTCTGTCTAGAAATGAAAACAGGTAAGATCCGATAAAGGATTGTTTGTCTAGAAATGAAAACAGGGAAGATCCGATAAAGGATTGTTTGTCTAGAAATGAAAATAGGGAGAGACAACTTCAGGTGTTAACCCTCCACATCTCTGAAGACAACTGGAGCACTGGGCCAGCCACTCTAAAATAGCACCTGGGCCAGCACCTTCCCGATAACAAGATGGCAACCAGGCCAGCTGTAACGCATGCTGACTAACAAGATGATACCAATCGGTTCACCCTATGTGCTAAAGTGCTATACAACCTCAAAACATAAATGGAAAAACCAAAACCTGTAACAGTAACCACAGACAAGACAGTTGAACTAACCTGTTTGGATAGATTAGTAACCACAGACAAGACAGTTGAACTAACCTGTTTGGATAGATTGGTAACCACAGACAAGACAGTTGAACTAACCTGTTTGGATAGATTGGTAACTAGAGACAAGACAGTTGAACTAACCTGTTTGGATAGATTGGTAACCACAGACAAGACAGTTGAACTAACCTGTTTGGATAGATTGGTAACCACAGGCAAGACAGTTGAACTTACCTGTTTGGATAGATTGGTAACCACAGACAAGACAGTTGAACTAACCTGTTTAGATAGATTGGTAACTAGAGACAAGACAGTTGAACTTACCTGTTTGGATAGATTGGTAACTAGAGACAAGACAGTTGAACTAACCTGTTTGGATAGATTGGTAACCACAGACAAGACAGTTGAACTTACCTGTTTAGATAGATTGGTAACTAGAGACAAGACAGTTGAACTTACCTGTTTGGATAGATTGGTAACTACAAACAAGACAGTTGAACTTACCTGTTTGGATAGATTGGTAACTAGAGACAAGACAGTTGAACTTACCTGTTTGGATAGATTGGTAACTACAAACAAGACAGTTGAACTTACCTGTTTGGATAGATTGGTAACCACAGACAAGACAGTTGAACTAACCTGTTTGGATAGATTGGTAACTAGAGACAAGACAGTTGAACTAACCTGTTTGGATAGATTGGTAACCACAGACAAGACAGTTGAACTAACCTGTTTGGATAGATTGGTAACTAGAGACAAGACAGTTGAACTAACCTGTTTGGATAGATTGGTAACCACAGACAAGACAGTTGAACTGAAGATGTAGACAGAGAAACAGAGAACACACATTGTACATACATGTAAGAACCATATTGCTCTTGCAGCCTCTAGGCAGACATATTGGAAGCAGCTGATCAATGTATATCCCTTTGGTGGTTGTTACAGTTTTTCTCAATTGCTAAAACACAATTTCTGAAACTTGCTCCATTTCCTGAAAACAGTAAACACAAAACCTCATCTTCAAGCACTATTTACATAACCTATGACTCCTCTCGCAAAGAGGGAGAGAGAGAGACATAGAGAGACATAGAGTGGGGGGACAGAGAGAGAGAGAGAGAGAGAGAGAGACATAGAGTGGGGGGACAGAGAGAGAGAGAGAGGGACATAGAGTGGGGGGACAGAGAGAGAGACGGAGACAGCGAGAGTGACACAGAGAGAGACATAGAGAGGGGGAGGTGGATTCTATTCAATTCAACTAAGAGCTCATCTATTTAGGTGAAGTTGTCACGCTGAAATCAGAGCACCCTAAAATGCGCATCTGTGAAATCTGTGGTCTGATCCATGGTCGAACCATTTGAACCATCGTTGAAGTCTTTAAACCACAGCCTCGTACTGGAGGCACACAAGGTTTCTGATGGGGGACAGCAGGGAGGCACACAGGGTTTCTGATGGTGGACAGCAGGGAGGCACACAGGGTTTCTGATGGGGGACAGCAGGGAGGCACACAGGGTTTCTAATGGGGGACAGCAGGGAGGCACACAGGGTTTCTGATGGGGGACAGCAGGGAGGCACACAGGGTTTCTAATGGGGGACAGCAGGGAGGCACACAGGGTTTCTAATGGGGGACAGCAGGGAGACACACATGGATTCTGATGGGGACAACAGGGAGGCACACAGGGTTTCTGATGGTGGACAGCAGGGAGGCACACAGGGTTTATAATGTGGGACAGCAGGGAGGCAAACAGGGTTTCTGATGGGGGACAGCAGGGAGGCAAACAGGGTTTCTAATGGGGGACAGCAGGGAGGCACACAGGGTTTCTAATGTGGGACAGCAGGGAGGCACACAGGGTTTCTGATGGGGGACAGCAGGGAGGCACACAGGATTTCTGACAGGGGACAGCAGGGAGGCACACAGGGTTTCTGATGGTGGACAGCAGGGAAGCACACAGGGTTTCTAATGTGGACAGCAGGGGCATGTGAACTGATCAGCCAAGGGCTAAACAAGATGGGACAGAATGCTCATCGAATATGATAGAGAGACTGTGTGAACAATATGTGGGAGGAGAGAAGAGAGAGGTAAGTAGGAAGGAAGGAAGGAAGGAAGGAAGGAAGGAAGGAAGGAAGGAAGGAAGGAAGGAAGGAAGGAAGGAAGGAAGGAAGGAAGGAAGGAAGGAAGGAAGGAAGGAAGGAAGGAAGGAAGGAAGGAAGGAAGGAAGGAAGGAAGGAAGGAAGGAAGAGAAGGAAGATGTGGGAATATAGCATGTCTGGCCTTGGATGTGTTAGTGGTAGATGGACAATGCCCAGTGTGTGTGTGTGTGTTTTGCGTGCATGTGTGTGCGCGTGTGTGTGTGCGCGTGTGATTGGTATGCAATAGGCGAGTCATTCTATTATAGGCCATGTATCATCAGTGATAGGCAGTAGATTGCCTTCCTATCCTCTGGGTGAGAGATTAATGACATGCTGTCTCACACACACACACACACACACACACACACACACACACACACACACACACACACACACACACACACACACACACACACACACACACACAAACACAAACACAAACACAAACAAACAAACAAACAAACTAGGTGGTCTAGATTCACTCTCTCTGTCCAGGGAGAACAGTGATGTGTTGGATGTGAAGGGGTTGTCCTTATAGCTAAGTACTCTATGTGTGTGTGTGAGCGTATTGTGTTCTGATTAGACATAGTTTAATGTGTTCTAATAATCTATCATGCCTTAGTGCTTGATGCTCTTTTAACTCCTTTCTAAATAGTGTATCATTCAGCAGAGAGCGTTAAAACCAACCAGATACATAACTCCCCACATAGAAATGAACAGCACAATTACCTAGAACGACTAGAAAGCTCCATTTGCAGGAGTACTACTATCGTTTTCACACAGACTCACACACACACCAACACACACACACAAACACACACACACACGCACAAACACATAACTATTTCATGAAGCAATCAATAGAGAGGACTGGGATGTTGTCCATGACTAACGTTCCCATAACACTCTCCTGCTGTCTTCTAGCCCTCATCGTTCTGGTGTCTTTGCCTTGGCTTTGATAGCTTACAGCAGCTATGGCACATTATTACAGGCTATGATAGCTTACAGCAGGCTATGACACGTTATTACAGGCTTTGATAGCTTACAGCAGGCTATGACACGTTATTACAGGCTATGACAGATTATAAGGCCAGTAAATGGATGTTCTTTAGGAGGTAATAACATGTCTGTGAGTAAACAGTGCATGAATCAACCGACACTAATGGATCCAACAACCATACATTAAAAGATAGAGAAAGAGATGAAGGGAGGAGGCCGAGGCTCGGGTGGCTGGTGTCCCTGATGATCTTCTTGGCCTTCCTGCGACACCTGGTGTTGTAGGTGTCCTGGGGTGCAGGCAGTGAGCACCCAATGGTGCCTGCTGCTGAGCATACTACGTTCTGCAGAGCCCTGCGGAGTTGCCATACCAAGCCGTGATTCAGCACGACAGTATGCTCTTGATGGTGCTCCTGTAGAACACTGTGAGGGCCCTCTGGGACAGGCTGAATTTTGAGTCGCTTCCATGCCTTCTTCACCATGGTGTCTATGTGGTTTGATCATTTCATCATGTGTACGCTGAGGAACTTGAAAATGGGGGCATGCCCAACCTGCCTGTCGTATCATCAGTGAACTTGATGATGGAGTTGGAACTGTGTGAGGCCTCACAGTCCTGGGTATACAGGGAGTACAGGAGGGGACTGAGGATGCACCCCTGTTGGGCCTTTGTGTTAATATTGCCTATTCACCACCTGAGGTGGCCCATCAGGAAGTCCAGGACACAGTTGCATAGGGAGGAATTCGGTCCCAGGGTCGTGAACTTTGTGATGAGCTTAGAGGGCACTAGTGTATCAAAGGGATAACAGCTTGAGCTAGAGAGAGATTGAAAGTGTACGAAAACACAACAGCTATCTGGTCTGCACATGCATTGAGGGTACAGCTAGGAATGCCGTCTGTCGCGGCAGCCCTGCGTGGGTTAACACATTTGAATGACTTCCATATGTCCTCTGTGGAGACCGGAAGCAGCTCAGGGGATCTTCTCGCTGCAGGCCCCGGACTGGGGAACCTCGCTGCAGGCCCCGGACTGGGGACCCTCGCTGGCAGCTCCGGACTGGGGATCGTCGCTGGAGGCTCTGGACTGGAGACCGTCGCTGATGATCCATGTCACGAAGCCTCCGGTGATGATCCATGTCACGAAGCCTCCAGTGATGATCCATGGCACGAAGCCTCCGGTGATGATCCATGGCACGAAGCCTCCGTTGATGATTCAATGTACGAAGCCTGCGGCGAGGATCCATGGCACGGAGCCTCTGGCGACGGTCCCCTGTCCGGAGGCTCCGTGCCATGGACCCTCGCCGCAGGCTCCGGGCCATGGATCATCACTGGAGGCTTCGTGCCATGGATCATCACTGGAGGCTAGGCGCGCTGAGCCGGCACCATCAGTCCCCACTGGATGCCCACTCTAGCCCGTCCAATGCGGGGAGCTGGAATCTAGCGCAGCGGGCTGTGAACGCGCACTGGAGACACCGTGCACTCCACCGCATAACAGGGTGCCTGACCAGTACCACGCTCCCTACGGTAAGCACGAGGAGTTGGCTCGGGTCTCCAACCGGACTCAGCCAATCTCCTCGTGTGTCCTGCTGTGACAACTCCTCTTATTGTCGCCGCTCTGCTTTCGCCGCCTCTATCTCCTCCCTTTGACGCCGATACTCTCCAGCCTTTTCCCAGGGTCCCTTGCCTTCTAATATCTCCTCCCATGTCCATTCCTCCAGAAAACGCTGCTCCTCCCCGCCACGCCGCTTGGTCCATTTGTGGTGGGTAGTTCTGTCACGATCGTCGTCAGGGAAATGACCGGACCAAGGTGCAGCGTGGTGAGCATACATTTATTTTGATTATGAATGTCGCCAACAAAAACAAGAAACAACAAAAACGAACATGAAGCTTACTAGGGCTATACAGGCCACTAACAAAGTCAACT
Organism: Oncorhynchus kisutch; assembly: GCF_002021735.2. Taxonomy (NCBI): domain Eukaryota; kingdom Metazoa; phylum Chordata; class Actinopteri; order Salmoniformes; family Salmonidae; genus Oncorhynchus; species Oncorhynchus kisutch. The sequence continues at coordinate 14,230,542 of NC_034191.2, read as the reverse complement.
ACCCACAACCAAGGTGGCAAAAAAGGCTGCCTAAGTATGATTCCCAATCAGAGACAACGATAGACAGCTGTCCTTGATTGAGAACCATACCCAGCCAAAACATAGAAACAGAAAACATAGCAATAAAGAAACTAGAATGCCCACCCTAGTCACACACTGGCCTAACCAAAATAGAGAATAAAAGCCTCTCTATGGCCAGGGCATGACAGGTTATGCTTGAATCTGGAGAAAAAGGAGTTTAGCTTGTCCAATAGGGTGGCGTTGGTTTCCGCGACTTGACTGGCTTTCTTATTGTATTCCATGATTGCCTCATGTCTGACCCGTTGAATTGCCCCTACACTTTGTTCCTATACTTGTGTCTCGCCATCTTGATCGATCTGCGCAGGTCGCATTTGTAGTGTTTAACCATACAATTGTCCCCGGTCTTCTTGCCATCTTTATAAGCGACAAAGCTGCCATCAATTCAGAGGTTTTGATTTGGGTATTTTTTTTAAGACACCATCAGTATTACATAATCTATGTATTTTTTGATAAATCTGTTGACTGAGTTGGCATATTCATTGATGTTATCCCCAGAGGTGCCCCGTAGCATATTTCAGTCCACGTGATCAAACAGTCTTGGAGCATGAATTCTGATTGATCAGACCAGCATCGTACAGACCTGACCACTGGAACTTCGTGGTCATATTTGCCGACAGGAGGACGGGAGAGGGCCTTATATCCTTGTAGAAAAGGTTTTTAACAGTGGTCAAGTTTAGAATTTCAGCGAGTTGGACAGTCAATGTGTTGATAGTAATCGGGAACACGGACCTCAAATTACTTTTGTTAAAGTCCTCTACAACAATGAAAGCTGCCTCCGGTAATACGGCCCCCAATTTGTTCAATGTCCAATGTCAGTGTATCTCACTGATCATCCCTAAAGCCAACACCTCATTTGGCCGCCTTTCGTTCCAGTACTCTGCTGCCTGTGACTGGAACGAATTGCAAAAATCGCTGAAGTTGGAGACTTTTATCTCCCTCACCAACTTCAAACATCAGCTATCTGAGCAGCTAACCGATCGCTGCAGCTGTACATAGTCTATTGGTAAATAGCCCACCCTTTTCACCTACCTCATCCCCATACTGTTTTTATTTATTTACTTTTCTGCTCTTCTGCACACCAATATCTCTACCTGTACATGACCATCTGATCTTTTATCACTCCAGTGTTAATCTGCAAAATTGTAATTATTTGCCTACCTCATGCCTTTTGCACACATTGTACATTGTATATAGACCCCCCTTTGTTTTCTACTGTGTTATTGACTTGTTAATTGTTTACTCCATGTGTAACTCTTTGTTGTATGCTCACACTGCTATGCTTTATCTTGGCCAGGTCGCAGTTGCAAATGAGAACTTGTTCTCAACTAGCCTACCTGGTTAAATAAAGGTGTTCTCAACTAGCCTACCTGGTTAAATAAAGGTGTTCTCAACTAGCCTACCTGGTTAAATAAAGGTGTTCTCAACTAGCCTACCTGGTTAAATAAAGGTGTTCTCAACTAGCCTACCTGGTTAAATAAAGGTGTTCTCAACTAGCCTACCTGGTTAAATAAAGGTGTTCTCAACTAGCCTACCTGGTTAAATAAAGGTGTTCTCAACTAGCCTACCTGGTTAAATAAAGGTGTTCTCAACTAGCCTACCTGGTTAAATAAAGGTGAAATAAAAAAAAATAAAAAAAATAAAAAAAGATCTTTGAGAGCATTTTTGGTGTCGGCCTGGGGCGGGATGTACAGTCGTGGCCAAAAGTTTTGAGAATGACACAAATATATAATTTCACAAAGTTTGCTGCTTCAGTGTCTTTAGATATTTTTGTCAGATGTTACTATGGAATACTGAAGTATAATTACAAGCATTTCATAAGTGTCAAAGGCTTTTATTGACAATTACATGAAGTTGATGCAGAGTCAATATTTGCTTATTTTTCGAGACCTCTGCAATCCGCCCTGGTATGCTGTCAATTAACTTCTGGGCCACATCCTGACTGATGGCAGCCCATTCTTGCATAATCAATGCTTGGAGTTTGTCAGAATTTGTGGGTTTTTGTTTGTCCACCCGCCCCTTGAGGATTCAAATCAAAATCAAATTGATTTACATCAGCTGATATCTCAAAGTGCTGTACAGAAACCCAGCCTAAAACCCCAAACAGCATGCAATGCAGGTGAAGAAGCATGGATTGACCACAAGTTCTCAATGGGATTAAGGTCTGGGAAGTTCCCTGGCCATGGACCCAAAATATCGATGTTTTGTTCCCCGAGCTACTTAGTTATCACTTTTGCCTTATTGCAAGGTGCTCCATCAAGGCATTGTTCATCACCAAACTGTTCCTGGATGGTTGGGTGAAGCTGCTCTTTGAGGATGTGTTGGTACTGTTCTTTATTCATGGATGTTTTCTTAGGCAAAATGGTGAGTGAGCCCACTCCCTTGACTGAGAAACAACCCCACGCACGAATGGTCTCAGGATGCTTTACTGTTGGCATGACACAGGACTGATGGTAGCGCTCACCTTGTCAAGCTTGACAAGCTTTTTCCCGGATTCCGCAAATAATTGGAAAGGGGATTCATCAGAGAAAATGACTTTACCCCACTCCTCAGCTGTCCAATCCCGATACCTTTTGCAGAATATCAGTCTGTCCCTGATGTTTTTCCTGGAGTGAAGTGACTTCTTTGCTGCCCTTCTTGACACCAGGCCATCCTCCAAAAGTCTTTGCCTCACTGTGCTTGCAGATGCACTCAAACCTGCCTGCTGCCATTCCTGAGCAAGCTCTGTACTGGTGGTGCCCCGATCCAGCAGCTGAATCAACTTAGCGAGATGGTCCGGGCACTTGCTGGACTTTCATGGGCACCCCGAAGCCTTCTTCACAACAATTGAACCGCTCTCCTTGAAGTTCTTGATGATCCGATAAATGGTTGATTTAGGTGCAATCTTACTGGCAGCAATATCCTTGCCTGTGAAGCCCTTTTTGTGCAAAGCAATGATGACGGCACGTGTTTCCTTGCAGGTAACCATGGTTGACAGAG